>NW_025783016.1:0-31848 GCF_021130785.1 Homalodisca vitripennis | reverse complement strand
TTTAAAGTGGCTTCAACATGTGATTCAATGTTCATTGAAATTAAATTAACCTATTGTCATACTTGATTTTGTTATGTTAGTGTTAAATTTATGTTTTTAAAATTATTGTAGTGTACGAGATTGTTCTCGTTACTGTAATTTATAATAACTCTTATTGTGTACGATTTTTATATATCGTTGGATAATATATCGACTTTTCGGTAAAAACACCGAATAACGAGGTTGCTTATTAGTCTCCCCCATGGACCCCGTTCCACGCTTTGCCTAGACTTTGCCTTCTGTCCCCAATAGCTATCCAGTATTTACCGTCAGGCTCAGTACTCAGTCACAGTAGGGTATTTTGGTGTTTGTCTGTGAACCACAGTTTGAGTCTTACCTTTTAATTCGTCGTCCATTGATAATATAAAAAGAAAGTCACAGATAAGATAACTTTTGTGATGTCTCTAGTTAGGAGCTGACATTCTTATCTGCGAATATTTATTCCTAAACGTTTTGCTACAAAAGTGATGAGACAGACGAAAGCATGGGTGGTGATGGTGTAACCATAACCAAAGAGTGCAATGTTATTTGTGAGGTTCTAAGTTGTGATGCCCTGATAAAGTGATGTACCTTTTTATACTTTAGTTGGCAGTTATATTAGGCTTACTGGTCGGTTAATTGTTGTGTTATGCCGTGGGTTGTTGTGGTCACTTTGGTTGACGTGGGTAATATAGTGGAGAAGGTGTGGATGAATGGACCTAATAAAGATGTGAGTTGGGTCTTGTTAGTTTGTTTTTTTTTTGATGAAGGAAATAATAATAAAGAAATAAGGTTGGCCTCACCTTTTCTGGTATTTGAATTCAAATCAAATCAAAATCAAATCATAATTTTAGGTTTGGTGGGCCCAACAAGTGAAAAAATATATTTACCATGCTAGCACAGTTTACTATCAAATTCTATATTATCTTGTTACTATAACTATTTAAATGGTGTACTTAAAAAACAAAAAAAACATTAAACATGAAAATATTACACTCTCATCACAAACTTAAAAGTCTGGCCTAGGAAATGAGCCCTACATAGGTGCAGTAATGGTAAGCCTGTGCGTAGACGTTATTCGAGTTGCTTCCCTGGAGATTTTGGGCAACAGATTTGAATTCGTGGCGTGATCTTAGGATTATCATTATAACTTCAACACAAAACACACCACATCACAACACAACTCACACACACACACAACATACACACACAACACACACACACACGCAAGCGCGCGCAACGTCAGGCGCGCCAAATAAACCACTAAAATACAGAAAATACCGGTAGTTCTACATATTACGGTCGGTATTGAAAAGTTTATCAGCGGTACATACTACCAATAGTCTTTTTATAGTTTAAAGGAAAAAGATTTACTGAGGATGCAAAAAAACAATTTAAGGAAATGGTGCTAATTTTCAAGATAAAAGGTCAACACGCAGAACAATACTAACCATATTACTAGCAGATTTCTTGCCGAAATGTTATGAAATTAAAAAATAAATGTATAAAATTAGTGAAAAAAAAATGAAAAAAAAAAAAAAAAAAAAAAAAAAAAAAAAACACAAAAAAAAAATAAAAAAAAAAAAAGAAAATAAAAAAAAAAAAAAAAAAGAAAAAAAACAAAAAAAAAAAAAAAAAAAAAAAAAAAAAAAAAAAAAACCCAATTAGAGGCGATCCAGTTGCCTGTTGGACGAGTGGCATTTAAGAGGAGGGAGCGCAGGGTCAACAAGTCAGGTCCGTCTGTAGTCAGCCCGTGAATAATTTGCCTCGGCCTCTTCTCTTACTGCGCTGATAGCATACAGCCCCAATTCCATTCGGGGGGAGGGGGCGTTTGTTTTTTCTTGCATGTATATATCGACTAGTGAGGTTGAGTTGAATATTTGGTTGTCAGGAAATGTATTTACCAGGATATTTCTATTACAGAATATGGGATATATAAAGAGGAATTTGTTAAGTTGTATGAGGAAGGCATTTTAACTGATTTGCATAGAATGAGGACCCCACCGCCAATATTCCGTTGAGGTATCGTGTGTTATGAGAATGCGAAGTTTGTTAGAGAAAAATTGGTATAAAAATGTTTTTATAAATATGAACGCAAGGGAGTTGTTTTAATGAATAATTTTTTCGAATTGATAGAATTGGCTGTTTTCTATGATAATCACAAGTGATTCCAGTAGGATATCCTCCTAGATTTTTTGAAACCGGCCTTTTGAAGATTGCCATTTCTGAACCACTTGCTAGAGGTGTGCAAAAAGTAGTTTTATACGACTCCACTCCCAGGCTATTATTCCAAACGAGAACAACGATTGGCGCCATAGGCTGAAAACTTAAAGCAAGTTTAGATATTCTTTTTTCATTTAAAATTTCACTTAATTGTTTTTTAATACGCAGAATATATATTTTCCTTGCTCTCTTTTTTTACCATATTCAACATGTACAGACCATGTTTTAAAGCGACTTATCAAAAAGAATACACAACCCTAAATATTTATAAGGACCGATACATTTTTCAATAGTTTTCACAAGAACAAAGTTCATTGTTGTTAACTGCCACAATTATGTACCAACGAGGTCGCCGAGGGCATAGGTCTGTGGTCTCCCGGGAGAGAGATGGCTGGCATCATAAACTTAAGTCTTTGATGTATTTAATGAAAGGATATTTTTGGTCAAAAACCATTATTTTTTTAAAACCATGAGGTCAGTGTAGAGCGTTAGGAACGGGCATCAAACCCAGTTCGCATAGCCTTTTATTAAAATTAAGCTACTCATCTGCAAATTAAAACAGGATTGCCATTTTAAGTTCAATTTTAGAGGATTATTGTTAAATATAAATCAAAAAACAGAAATTTGGGCCCCAGCGTACTAGCCCTGAACCACCCCGTAGTCCCCGGAAGGTCGCGTCACCTCTCTGGTCCCACAGACGAGACACGGTCTGCAGCCTACTTGTTGAGGTCAGGTTCGAGAACCATGGAAAGTGCATTACCCCGAACTCCAGTGGCCTCCAATTTAAGGAGCAACCTATTTCTATCAATGCTATCAAAGGCCTTCCTCAAATCAAGAAATATTAAAATAATGCGCAGGTTCTTAGATATAGCATCATTGATTTGTCTGTTGACATCAAAAAGAGCAATCAGAAATGTTCCTATCCTTTCTGAACCCATACTGACACTCACACAAGATTTGGTTGTTAGAAAGATAGGCAACTAATTGTTCTTTAATTAGGGTCGGTCGGGGTAAAATGGGTATTACTGGGGTGAAACGGGTATAAACATTATTTTATATTATAAAACTTGAGTTATTGATGTTTTGGATCAGAAAAAAATACCATAAATGTATAACATCATCTTATATGATATTATACTGAAAGTGAGTTGGCTAAACTGCTGGTAGCTTCTTAAAATGAAAAAAAACATATGTTCACAGGAGTCAGTGTAACCAAGACAACCTAACTGATGACATTGTTAAAAGTTAACCTAATCAAATAGAAGTTTCAAATTCAGGTATGTATACATTACACATATATACTTTAACTTTTAACTTGTTTAATGTTTTAAAGTTTAATAGGTTTTTATGCTATTCATAATTTGTTAACATGGGGTAAAATAGGTATAATATTTTAAAAACTGAAAACTAACCTCACTTTTTTGTTTTAGATCATGCCACGCACATACATAAAGAAAAAAACCCAAAAATATGATGAAGATTCTTTGAAGGAAGCAGTAAAGGAAGTTGACAATGGAAGCTCAGTATATGCTGCAGCAAGAAAATATAACATTCCTTATGAAACCCTTCGGCGGTGGAGTGAAAATCCTCCTAAAACTCCTGGTTCTGGAAAGGCAACAGTGCTATCAAAAGAAGAGCGAGAACTATATTGTGGAGGCTTTATTGTATGCAGCAAAATGTGGTTATCCACTAGATAGAAAAGACTTGCAATATATGGTGTGTAGCTATGTAAAATCAGTGGGTAGAAAGACGCCATTCAAGGACGATATGCCAGGGTATGACTTTTTAAGAGGGTTTGAAAAAAGGTGGGCACATCAACTATCAAAACGGAAACCCGAAATATTAACAAAAGCAAGGGTGCTGAAGGACTGTCTCAGTTTGTGGTAGTAGATGAGTTTTTTAAAATATTATGAGCAAGTTCCTTGTGGAAAATGGGTTAGAAAAATCACCCAGAACGTCATTTTCAACTTGGACGAAACTGGCCTAGGCACAGATCCCACTAAGGGTTAGGTCTTTGTCCCTAAAAGTGCAAAAGTGTTCCTATTCAAGATCAGGAGGAGCTGGCAGACTGCAATACAGTGTTCTTTTTGTAGCCAGTGCATCCGGTGAAACGCTACCCACCTTGTGTTGTTTTTAAAGGACAGGGAGATTTGCAAAGTACTTGGGTTCAAGGAGGGACCGCCAGGTGCACTCTATGGAGTCACACAGTCTGGCTGGATGCAAGATTTTCATTTTTGAGAAATGGCTCATTAATTTTGCAAATCAGACAAAAAATCTTGTGAAAAACCAGTTCTTGTCTTGTTTGACGGACATGGAAGTCACTTGACCTATAACGTAACGTAACCGCAGTGGGCATGGCAAGAGACAATGACAAGGGACTTATTCTTCTGTGTTTGCCCCCAAATACATCCCATGCACTTCAGCCATTGGATGTTGGGGTATTTGCTCCTAATGAAAAGTGCGTGGAGAGAAATTTTGGAAGAACTGGTATCGTGAATCGCGGCTTAAAAATGTTGACAAGGCTGTTTTTCCAAGTCTTCTAAGTAAACTGGTATCGACTTCATTCAAATCTGAGCACATTATTGGTGGTTTTAAGGGCTCTGGGATCTATCCTGTGAATAAGTCTGTTTTAGAAAAAAGGATTGTTTCAGTACAACCAACTAGGCCAATGGACTTACAAAGTGGAGCACAACCTAAGCAAAACTCCATCGAAACACCCAAAGACATCGCAGAGGCACCCATTGGCCGACCAGAACCCACTGGATTAAAGTTAGCTAATCCTGTACAAGATTTACCCGGCCCATCAAGTTCTGTAGCAGGCCTACCTGAAATTTTCTCCTTCACCAATGAAGAAACTGAGAGAAGCAATTTTAAGTACATTGTCACCTGAACAGTCATCAAGTATAAAAGATGCATTGAAAAATTCTAAGACAAAAAGGCGACGCGTTCAAGGAAGTTGTGGTGAAGTAATGACAACAAATGAAGTAATGGACAGACTGAAAGAAGAAGAAGATGCCAGAAAAGAGAAAATAAAAAGTAAAACTAATAGGCCTAAACCCATTACAGCCTTAGGAAAAAACAATAAAACAAGAGCCTGGATTGGTGCCAAGCAAAGCCGCAAAAAAAACCTAGAGCTACTAAACGCTTATTTGATACGGCAGAAAGTGACGATGAAAGCAGCCTACCTAAAAAACGTAAAACCTACTGAAACCCACTGTAGGATCATGGGTAGGTATAAACTACCAAAGTGAATGTGGCACGGTTGTGAAGGAGTACAGGGGACAAATTACTGCACAAGATCTTCGCAACAAGGAGCGATATTCCGTAAAGTTTTTGACAAAATGCAAAGGTGAAGGAGAGCGTTACATTTTTCCTGATAAAGAAGACATTGAGTGGGTTGATTTAGGACAAATTTCTAATGTTTTTTCTGTACCAGATTATAATGGAAGATTTTTCAAGTTTGTGTGAAGTGCCCCTCTCAACGAACTGTTTCTATGTTTTAATTTTTTAAATAAATTACTTGTCTAACTGATATTTTTAGTAATAATAAATTTTTTGTGACCCAAAATATTTCATTAGTTATTTTTACTGTGCCTACTTTACACAAAATACTGGGGTAAAATAAGTACAGCACTTGTAATTATTGTGTTTTACTATGAAAACATTACTATACCCGTTTTCCCCCAAACCATGGGGTAAAATAGGTATACTATAAAAAAAATAATTACTTTTATACTAAATAGTTTATTAACTTTTTATTACATATTAAACTATTCTAAGAGGTCACAATGATAAGCTGGAACCTGTAATTATTTTGTAATTATTTCAAGAAAACTTTTTAAAAGGCCTTAAAGTTAAAAAGAGCATGTTTTTTGTACCCATTTTACCCCGACCGACCCTATACGCTCAAGGATCTTGGAGAATACACTCAAAAGGCTGATGGGGCGGAAATTATTTTTATCTAAGAAGCTATCTCCTTTATGCAGTGGAATGACCTTAGCGATTTTAAAGATATCCGGGAAAATACCGGAAGAAATACTTAGATTTATTAAATGCTGAAGGGGCTTAGAGAAGACATAAAACATTGTCCTTTAACACGTCAGCCGAGACACCATCACGTCCGGGGGCGGATCCCCCACGCAGTCCAGTCACGTGCCGTATTACATCAAGTTCAGTAACAGTCGTCAATGTGAACACGGTGTTCTGTCTGTAATCCGCATCACTCAAAACTGGGTCCCCACTCGAGTCGATGGCACTAGCCAGACTGTGTCCAACCGCGGAGAAAAAGGAATTAAAATCATTAGCTACTTTTTTACACAAACCGTGAGCTATATACGGAGTATCTGGTAACATTTTTTGGATCGGAAAGGAATCTCTCTTCTTAATTTTACCTGCGAGCTCATTTACGATAGACCAGAACATTTTGGGATTGTTTTGATAATTTTCAAGTTTAGTTCTGTAATATTGCTTTTTAGATTGTTTAAGAGATTTGCTTAAATTGTGTCTTAATGTACGAAAAGATTGATAGAGATCATGATTAAAAGGTTGTTTTTTTAATTTTTTACTTACTTTGTCTCTAATGCGAATTAATTTGACCAAATCGGATGTAATCCAAGGTTTTAATTTTTTTTGAGCGTGTGGAATAGTTAATTACAGGTTTTGACGAAGGCTTTAATAAGATGAGATATTGTATTTTCAAATTTTTTAGCGCATGTTGTGATATCCTGGCAACTCAAAACAGGTTCCCAGCTCAAGTGAGCGAGATTACGGCCGAGCAGATGCTTATCAGTGTAGTCATTGTGTAGTGAATTCGTCAGTAGGGTTGTCATTGTGAGGCGATGTGGCAGTGGCACTGATAGTCAGGGCCAGTACTGTAGTGGTCACTCACGCCAGTCTGGAGCACAGCTGATTGTACATTGTTCATGTCATAGTAACGTAAAAATATGTGATCCAGACATGACGAGCAGTTATTAGTAACTCTAGTTGGTTTATCTATACATTGGACAAATCCCGATCCCAGTAAGCAGTTTTAAGTATCTGTCACATGTTGGAGTATTTTTTAAGTAAATCGATGTTGATGTCACCTAGAATTATTCCCATCTTGCTCTTATCTAAGCGATTACAATAATTTTCTAGTTCAGATAAGAAAAATTCCATAGTCACTGTCAAAGGTACGATATAGGGCAAGTATGTAAAAGGTTTTGTTGCAGTAATTAAATTCTAAGTTAATGCCGTAAACGTCCCCAAGTGTTACTTGTGAGGTAGTAGCTGATAAACGTTTGTTGAAGTAAATGATAACACCGTCATTTCTGTTACGTTGTTTGTTCGTCAGTACAATGTCAAACCCCTCCAAAACCTCCCCCTCCTCACCCTCTCTCAACCAACATTCAGTCAGAACAACTATGTCCAAGTGTGGAATATCATTCAGATATACTAAAAGTTCATTAAAATTTTTACAATAACTCCGGATATTACAATGAAATATTTTTAGGCTGTCATAACATTCCTGATTAAGAAAAAAATTACTAATTTGTTGTATATTATACAATTCTAAACAATGGTTTAAATTTAAAGTGTCGTCATCTTCCCCATTCATGAGCAGGACCCTCGGCACAGACCACCCGCCCAGTTGAGGACTCATCAACCTTTACAGAGTATTATACATAAAATAATAAAGAGATATTATAACAGTAATGGATAGTTATGATATGAATGTGCGATCAATAAAATAGTTGTGAGGTTACAAATCGCACAAGATTCTTAAATTAAAAAGTATAATTAAACTTAAATTGAGTATGACTATAATTGAAGTATAATTAACATCTTGTATATTAAATTGTTAACAATCTATTCAGGTAGGCACAGAAATTAATTTTACTACAACTAGATAACAATGATTATTTAACTGTGTAGATATTTAATAGGCTAGAACAAAGTACAGGAACTCTTAAACAATGTTTATAATATTATTTTAAAAGTATTTCATGATAGATGATTACATTTTGTACTTAAATTCAAATAATATAACTGATTTGATTACTACTGTTGTGAAAAAAAGCTATTTTATACATTCAAGGAAACAACACGTATTAACTGAGCAAACTTTATAATTTCCTATTGAAAAAGGAGAAATATGCAAATACAATACCCACACACACACACAAACATACATTATTATTAGTAATTGATTTTGTATGTATTATATGTCTATTTTTTATCTATGCATAGAAAACCAAACAAAAATTAGACTTATCTCGATAAAATTAAAAAAATAAGAAGCCTTCCTTTACATATATATGTAATTGACACCCATATGCGCATACACTCGTGCACACATACATTCACATGCACACACATACGCTTACATACACATACAGATACACACATATTTTACAATTAAGTATAACTAAACATAGATTACTGTATAGCTGAAGTTGCTTCACTACTTCAGCCATTATAAACGCAAATTTACATTGGAAGAAAAAGAAAATACTTATTAAATAAAATGATTAATTGTATAATTCAAGCTTTTTTTTAAAAAAAAAAGAATATGTGAATATATCGTTAGAATAATTAATTAATGTGTATATTATTATGTTGACATGCATTCTGTACAGTATTTCTGTCCAAATACACTTCATAAAAATAAAATTAACCATTTAGAATTTTATTAAAATATAAATTAGCTGTTAATAATGGAAAACAATTCAGACTTCTGCTGATCTCGATAAAATAAACTAAAATAATATCCTACCTGTGTGCCATATGAATAAATATATTTAACAAACTAAAAACGGTTGACTAAAATTGATATTAATACAATTTGTTAAATTAAAGTAAGGATTTCAAATAACAAGCTGCTAAATACAAAGCGAACAATACAGTGTAATATAAGAATGTTATTTGATGAATGTGATAAAATAATATATCTTAAAATTATGCAGACACGTATTTTATGTTAGTAGTATAAGTGTTACTATTGTACCCAAATAAATAATTAAAAATATAACAAAAACATTCCTCTGATCGACTTAATTCAATAAACTGTAAGAATACATTAATCAGTGTACCTTATGCCGGAATAGTGTTAGTTCACTTATCAAATTTGTCAAGGTCAGCAAGCGCAGTAACTCGTTCGGTCTCAGCACCCTCAGCCACCTTGACAAGGATCTTCCCGTTGAAGAAACCGGCAAGGAGTTCTTGTAAAGCTTTCAACAAGTACATTTTCTCATATACAGGACAAACAATAGATAGAGAATTGGTGTGTAGCGCAATCTACAAATATTGTAACGTATTTCTGACGTATAGGTCTAGGCAATAGTTGCATTTGTCATTTTGTAATGTTAAATTGGGTAAATATTAAGATCAGCGACTACCGCTCCAATCGCTGTAATTCTTTGCATACTAACACAGGTTAACGTAATTTCACCGAAAAAAAATAGTCCAGATTATCGTTAACATATAAAAACCAGTTTTTCGGCAATACAATGTTGGCAATACAAAACACATAAAAAACAAGATTTTCGACTATCAAACTAAAAACAATGGCAGACCATGGTCGTTTTGATAGTCACGTGACAAACAGGAAAGTTTCCGATTGGCCGGGCGGATCACGTGCCCTATAGGACGGCTTCGATTGACCGCCAGGTGTAAACAAACAAACCCACATGGACAAGGAATAATTAGTGAAGTTATTGACATGGCGTGCGATGGTTCTTGTCACACGCTAAAAAGACCCTAGCTTGCCTATTCAAAACTCAGATCAAGCGATGCTTGCCTGCTGCGCAGCGCTTTGTGCTGCTTGCTCTTTTAGAAAAAAAATTAACTCGAGCTTGCAAAGTCCAAGCTCAGATCACGCCATGATTGCTTACACACACAAAACTAAGACAGAACTAACGCAGGTTTCATTACAGGCAAAAGATAAGCGGCACGCGTTTATCACTGATAAGATAAGACGAGTTTATACTAGAAGTAGTACCTGGACTACTGCCCTACGAACTTAATAACACCAAAAAAACGAATAAATGCACTGTCGGTCAGGTTTATTTTTAATTTTTATTTTTTCAAATTTTTTTGGGGGGTGGAGGGTAAAACGGCTACGGCGACAATCGGGACTATTTTTTTTCGGTGATGAAATTACGTTAACCTAGGTGTTAATATGCAAAAAATTACGGCGATTGGAGCGGTAGTCGCTGATCTTAAGATTTACCTTAAATTGATATTATTTAAAATAGATTTACCTTAAATTGATATTATTTAAAATTGTATTGTATTATTCTTGTTGTTAATGTATTGTAATTCATGTTTCATATGATTTATATATAATAACATATTTGGTTAATATATTGAATAGTTCGATAATAACAGTTGAACAACGAGCGTAGGCCACTTATTAGTGTGTTTCCCTCTGCTGAATAAAATAATATACGGTTCAATGGGTGGAAATGACAAATAACGAAGTTACAGAACATAAAAAGTGGAACTACTTTTCTCATGTGGAGTAATATTTCATTGTTCTTCAAGATGTGGTCTTGTGATGATCGTAAGTCAACCTTCCTATTGGTTGCTGCTGACATCAGCTGTTACACCATCTATGGATAGCCTACGTAAAATAACAATAATGTTGAAATCAGAAGAGTCCCAAATAAGACATTTTTCTTATTTTAGACCTTCTAAGAATAAAAGTTCATATCAGCCTGACACAATTGCCTCCGGCAATTAAACGAGTGCTACGGCAAGCACCTTCGGTGCTCACACTGATGGCAACATATAAAAAACATCCCTCAAGGTGTGTTACCTATCAGTAAAAATAAAAGTTCTAAATGGTCTGATCATGAATTGCCTGTAGCCTCTGCTTTATAGGAAACGCAACATGAAAAAAACATAATTTATTAGATTAATAACGCAAATCTTGTTTCAATTGTTGATAAAAATAAATTTGGAAAATAATGCTTACAATAACTTACAATTACACAACAAATTTAATACTCTCACTCTGAAAAAAACATGATAACTACGTAATTAAAAATAAATAAATAAATTTCCTAATATTTAACCCTTTTACTGCCGGACTTCCGACATATCGGACGTCGGCATTTTTGCCGAAAACGCCAACGTCCGATATGTCGGACGTCTGTTTTTTTTATCGTTACTGGCTACTGTTATGTTCAAAATGCCAAAATATTCGGTATTTTGGTTGTTTAGGAGCAAAGGATAATGAAAGAAGCCATTTGAAGAATTTTGGATTTCTATTTTCGTCGTCTTTTGACTAGAATTGACGAACTACCTAGACAGCTGTCAAAACCAGTTTGATCGGGTTATGTTACTGAAATCTTCGTTCATTGTTGTTGTTTACAATGTTATCGAAAGTTTTTTGAAGTGTTACTTTTGTTGATTAAGGATAAAATGAGTAAAAGAGTTACATCTAACTCTTCCTGTGAGTGAGGGAACAATAATTAAGTGCAAGACGAACTGAGTGACGATTTCCTTTCAGAATTTGTCAGATTCAGATGCCGAGAACGAATATGATATTATTGTTAGGGCTATTGATGACAATCGAAGTGATGTGGATGACACTGATGACGATCCTGACTGTATCTTACCATCAGATAATGAGGAGTTATTAGATAGTGAGGGGGATGTGGCACAGATAAGTTTACCTTCAATTTCCACTGGTAGGCCTATAGGAGGCCTACCAGTTTTGGGAAAATCCTCATAGTGCAGCTATGTTTCAAGGTAGCACCTTCAAATTTGGTATAAGTTTCTAAGCAATTGCTCTAGTTTATAATGATTATCATGCTCATAATTTTAGCATAATTTTAAAAATAAATTATCAGATGCCAAACACAATTTTTATTTTTTTATTTATTTTTTATTTACATCATTTTTAAAATTAAATAATGCGTTTGTTTCAAATTAAAATGTCTTTTTATTATTTAAAAAACAGCATTTAAATACGAGTAAATAAAATAAAAATTCATGCAAATCTAATGAAAAATAAAAAAGATTACAGCATTTTTTGTAAATGAATGCACAACAGCGATTTTCCTCCTTGGCAATTTTGACTGGTACAATAAAAAAATGGCCGGCAGTAAAAGGGTTAACTTAGCCTATTTATTAAAAATCAAAGTTATTTGTGATTTTCACTCCCTAAAAACCATATATATATATATATATATATATATTTGTTTGTTTAGGAGAATGAGCAGAAAATGTTAATAGCGTGAAACTCGTTATTAGCAAGGTTGGCCATTAACCCCATACATGATTACTAGAAAATTAAGCTGTAGCCTTTGTATTTATAAAATGTAACAAAAAAAAAACAGTATAATATTTAGCTGCTTTTAAAATACTATTTTGAGGGATAAATGTGTTCTGACAGTTTGTGACACAAATAACACATGTACATTGCCATTGTACCTGAAGTCATTATTCAAATACTGTAAGTTAGGCCTAAAAAATGATTTTATTTTGCTTGAATTGAAAAGATCCATTCATGTTCTTTTTAAAAGCTGTTACAAATATAGATCCAGATAATTAAAAACCTGCACATTTTTATTAGGTAAATCCTTTGTTTTATTAGTTTACATTGGAAAACTTTCCGCAGTTCTGGTGAAAAAAGAGAAACATCCCTCGAGTTACTACCTAAATTAAAGCTCAGATTACTTGAGCACTTGTAAGAGTTAATTTTAAAATCTATATTATATACATTTATTTATTTACCTACTAATAAATATAATATTATATTTATAAATATAATATACTGCTAACCTAAAATAGTATTATAGCCTAATACAAACTAATAAATAAGGATAGAGTGGCCTCTGGATAATATCAAAGCACCAAACAAAAACAATATTGATTGTGTTAATATCAGTGTTATAATAGTTTATGAAATATAAATGAAAATGAATTCATACAAAATTAATATTTACAATAACAAGAGAATGAAACAAAAATATAATAAAAAATCAATTAAGAAAAGAGTAATTAATGTGCATGTTTTTAATTTACTGGATACATATTTCTAACAGACTAAAAAAGAAGATAAATTGATCTTCTCTTGAAAATAAAACTTCCCTTCTTTGCAAGGTGTTGGGTGATTTTATCTGATTTAGGCCTAATACCCGTTTTGATAATTTTTGGATGGTTCTCCATGATTTTATTATTTGTGTGTTGGCTGATGTCAATGGTTCGATGAAACTTTTGCTATGGTTGACTGTGAAATAAACACTTTATTGGTGAGATTGAAATTTGATTTCCATAAATCAGTGATGATTGTTGTTTTTGGTTTGATGTGTTTCATGACTTGTAGTTTTGGTATCACCCTTTATATTATTTGGACAAACTTTTGGTTTTATGGAACCTTTCACATATATGGTAATTTAGATCATCCCTAAAACCCAAACTTCCTTTACCAACCTCCCTCTATTATTTTTTGTTTTACCTATCTTTTTATTCATCAATTTTCTGTAATAATCTCATCACCTCCTAACAATTCCAGCTCCTACACAACTCTGTCAACCCAAAACAAAAACATGCTCCCCTAAAATAAGACAGCCAGTTACACATTGTTTGTCTACTTGTTAAGCAAAAAGTTAAATAACTTACTTGTGTCCCTTACAAGGAAATCATAGTCTCCCATATTTATACTAAAAATATCATGAGTGGTAGAATGCATTTCATTCTAAATGTTAATCCTTCAAACTATGGTTTTTTTTTACACAATGAAAGTAAACTTTATGTCTATTAACAGTTTTGCATAAGCGAATTACTACAAGTAGTATACTTTGGCCGTTGCTGGGACAGAGCACCCGAGACCGGTTCTGGGACAAACCGTGTGAGACCGAATCTGGGACAGAATTTTTAGAGAGCGACTAAGAGTGTGAGTACGGGTGGTCAGAAACCGCGCCGCGCGAATCACCACGCATGTCATCGCTGTCCCGCCACCGCAATTTTTATAGAGAGCGACTAAGAGTGTGAGTACGGGTAGTCAGAAACCGCGCCGCGCGAATCACCACGCATGTCATCGCTGTCCCGCCACCGCCCACCACGCGTTTTTATTTACCACAATTGTGAGTATGTATGTGTTTGTGATTTACTGATCAGATCTAAATAGACGATGTTGTTTGCATGGTTGTTCTGGAGCAGTTGGTTGTTTTGGTCTACAAGTGTGATTGTGATCTGTTGAATCTTTCGTAAACCGCTCCGAAGAGGTATGTAGTGTTTTTTCTTGAGGTGATTGAGATATTTTGTAGCCGTGTGGTACATTAGGGGAAAAGGGAGTAGAGGATTGCTGTCTCCAAATGTTTGTGAGAGTGAACATCATGATTGACAAGACTGTTGTTGACAATATTGCAGTGTATCTCGATTGACATCAACGGCTCTGAGATTCGGTGGATTCGATGCAATTACATTTTCATTTGAGTTGAAGTAAGACGATTCTTTTTGTAAGTTTGTTTGCATCAGATTTTTCAAAACCTAAGAGATCACTAACGGTTTTTATCCAAGTAGAATTTAATTGGAGAATTAATTGATATTTTGTCACCGTCTTTAAAGATCTTGAAATCATCAGAATTTATACTAAGATTCAACGATTTTATGCAATCTCTGAAACTCTTTTCAAGTTTTTCAATGGTCCAGTAACCACATTGAAGTATCAGTGGTTTCGGAATGAAATGTATTCCCAAGTCCCAAAAATAGACTTTTGCATGTTGCAACAAGTTGTATATGTTGTTCTCAGAGTAAAATCCAACAAGAGCCATATAATACTCTTCGTTTGGATCCAAGTGGATGGGATGTTCTAGATGGAGAGTCAGTACAGACTCAGTTCCAGTTAGTTTGAGTAATGGCATGGTTGCAGTTTTTTATATACTTATAATTCTATACAAGTTTTAGATGAAGTTGCTACCATCATGGAAGTCTTCAAAACCTCTTTCCATATATTTTTTATTTCGTTGTTGAATTTTTTCTGCATGATGTATATCTTGCCTTCTAATTTCACTCAATTGAACTTTGACAACCCACATCATATGGCTCCACTGCTTTGCTCACTTGACCAATTCTCTGGTGGTTTTTCAGTAGGAAGCTGCCCCATATCTTTTCACCATTTACGGTACTAGTGGGGACAATCTCGATCGCATTATTATTATTTTTCCGATTTTAAACCAAATGCGATTCCAATAATTTCTTGACTTCGAATAAATCTTGTGAGACTTTTGATACATCACTTGCAAGCTCAATTATCTCGTTAGGAGAAGGGTCTGAATTGGGTTGAGTTGGTATTGATCCAATTTCAATTTCGTCTCCAAATCTGTTGAAAATAAAACCACGGTTTCCATGCATTTTTATTGTTTCTTATACTACGAAGAATATGTTCCCAGTCCTCACCAACTGAATCTCGTCGTAGAACCTCCAGGCACAGATGTCCACAGATAGGAGGATCGTCAAAACCCCTGAATACGCTCTGAGTTATAAACCAACCCTTTTGGCCCCAAGTAACCTGACTACTTCTATTGGAGGATTGACATTCACCATATGAATCAAAATAGAATTTCTTTTTCACCACGTTTCACATAACACGTCCAGTGAGTACCACCAGATGAAAGGTCACCAAGATTTACAATACCACGTTCGATATTTGTAGGTTTGTCTGGAAGTAACTGTCGCATGAAAACACCTCTAAACTCATTAATGTTTAATATACCTGCTAATTTTTCTATTGTCACCAAGAGACAGCGGGGAAGATCTCTTTTTTTTATTCCAACAGACAACAATGCATCAAGCTTCCGACCAATACGACGTTTCAACCCTCTACCCGTAGGATCTTTTTCAATAATGGTGTCCAACTCCTCATCGACTAAACTCTTTAACCAAGGTATAAATTTTTCTCTCAGTAAAGGAGCCAACTTTCTTCTTATTAATGGAGAGATGAAGCGTTTACCTCCAGGAACTGACGAATCCACCATTTCCATAATTTCCTTCAAAAACCCTCCTTGTTTATTAGATACGAGTTGGTTGTAACTTAGAAGCAATTGTAAACCTTTTTTGTTCTTAACAGCTCTAGAAACGGCTTTGTGTTGCTCTCCAGAAAGAAGTATTACGATCACTTCCGTGAGACAGCTGTTCATTAGATAATCTGATTACTGTAGGTTTCCGTCTTTTGTACGCTGTACGAAGCTTACGTTTTTGAGCTTCGGATAGCCCGAACTGTATAATTATGCTGACTTTCCATTCTATACGCTTTCTTATATACAAAACACTGACATGAAAAACAATAATTGCCGCCTACTAATGAAAAAAAAAAAACATTTTTATTTTACTTTTTTTTTGTTTTTTGTTGTTTTTTTTATTTGTTTGTTACAGGAATTTGATTATGTTTCGAGTAATGTCATATGAGAAATGTGCCTCAAGATACAACAACAACATATGCTGTGGTGCCGCTACTTCCCCCTGTGGAGATGCAATAGCTTTTACAAAATCTAATTCAATCTGAATGTCACTTCCGAGATCTGTCTGTTGTTGGTTGATGTAGATGTGTGTCAATTACAACCAAAGGTGAGTTATCAATAAATTCTTTCAGGTTTACTAACACGTTATTGTCTCCGAAGTTTATTTTTCGGAACCCTAGGTACTGATCGTACATGATCCTGTATATACCATTAGTAATATCAAAATTCTGCAATTCCTGAGGGTACCTTTCTCCATTAATTTTCACAGACACATTTTTGATGTTGCAGCTGTCAAATCTACTGGGATCTTTTGCCTGGGTGTTTGTTCTGTTTGTCTGAAGTGCGATTATAACAAATCTAGGATTGTACACATTTCTGTAAACACTTGTAATATCGAAGCTGAATGATGAACCGAACACCCCTCTTTTGTCGATGCATTGCCATTGAAAGAAGTTGTAGACTAAAGCATCCTTGTCACTCAGATGTTTCAAACCATCAATTAACTGAATTTTGGAAGTGCTGGTATAATCGACTATGGGGACTCGTAACACAAACGACTCTATCACAATTTTCCCATCGCCAGGATCCGTTGCTGTGGACCCTGCCCCTTTCCAGTGAAACAACGCATCATTATCTTTCATTCCTAGTAAATGTGATTTCAAAACCTCCCTTGTACATCGGGTAACGTAGGTGGTCAAAGAACCCTAATCCTAAATGCCCAAGTGTGCCGAGTGCTTCAAACTTCCCACCTCCTGTAAACGAATGATGAGAAACCACTACTTGAGAGTGTTTGTTTTTCAGTGTTACTGTAACTAACAATCCCCTTTATAGTGCTGGTTATGCCGGGGAGTTCTACTGTGTCGATCAATGTATTGTGTTTCCTCAGCTCTATTCTTGAAAACAAGAAGGCCGCGAAGTTGTCTACCAGTTTGACGGTAGAGTTAGTTTGATAATCAGATCCATCAGATTTTTGCACATACTTTCCTTGAATGGTGGTACATTATGCGTGAATCATAAAATGCGTCTCCATGATCCAGTTTGAATGTTGTATTGTTGTTGGGTGCATTGAAGTTGAGCTCTGAAACTGGCATTGCAGTTCTATACTCACTTCTTGCTATACCGCTCGAAAATTCAATATACAGTTTCTCCATCACTGGTTTTACCACTGATCACTGTTCTATTATATCCTCTCTTATATATAGGGTAAAAAATATTTGCTTTCATTGCTTTATATATCTGATGGGTAGATACATCCTGAAGTTCCTAACCCCATACCGAGTTTACGTTTCAACCCACATTCCTCCTGTTGTTGCTAGACCGACCATACGCTCATTCAAGTCAGCATCATCTGAGGTAACCCTCTCCCAAGCTTTCTTTTGTAATATTTTGTCCGCCTCCCACCTGTCTTCTCGTGTTTTTATGATCCCTATACCATATATCATGCTTCTTACAAGCTTCATCGAGGGGATTAATTCCCTTATCTCCCTAACAAGTCTCTTGTCAAGCTGGGTGCCGGGCCCACAGTAGTTGTACGTATCAAGATTCCAGTTCTTGGGCGCATGTAACTCGAATGGTAACTTGTTAATGATGTCGTTCAAAAGCCCATTTACCTTCTATAACATGTTCAGGCAAAACAGACAAACAATCTGACTAGGTACTTCAACCCTTTAGGTGTAGCAATTAGGGTCTTCCATTTCATCGTGAAGGAAATCAACTACAGGACAGTTTTTCATTATGAAAGTTGGTTGTTTCCAGCTTCTTCCTGAGCTTGAATGTAGTGTAACCTGTCAATGAGGTCTTTGAAGTTCTTTATGTACTTATATTCGACCGGACTTTCATTGTAAACCTTTAACCCTGAACCAATTGTTGCCACTTTTCCATTCACCAACTCATCCCAAATTAGGTTTTATCATATGTTTCCACTTTAGTCCTTGACTTGATTTGGGGCGATTACTTTTGGGATTGTTTCTTTGGAAAAAGCGAGTTTGTCCTCACCAATATGTCCTTGTAAGAGTTTCCAGTTCTTCATCGGTGTACAGATCCTTCTCTACTATATTGTTTTTCGTCAACAATCTCCAAAGACCCCTCAGTCCCTTTGTATTTCTTTTGAGAGCTGACTAATATAATGTCATCATAATCAAATGTAATCGGTTCGGAACCGATCATCGGCTGCTCTAGATTTTCATCGTACCAAATACCAAACTGTTTGTCGTTGGATTTTGGAAGGTATCGGGCTCCTAGAGAACCAAGTGTTACTACTTTAGAATCCATCAACTGTTTCATCGATTGCTCTTGAGGTTGTACTTCTGGCTCATCATCGTAATCTACATCCTCAAACGTTCGACGATCTGATGCTTGAGGTTGAAATCTTACCAACTGTTTCATACGGTTTTGACTACGTATATTTTGTGTTTCCAATTTCTCTATGTTGTTGTTCCCTAATGGCTCTGGTGATTGGTTCGTACTTTTTTCTCATTTTCACGAACATCTTCTAACTCTTTAAAAATGAGTCTGAGCAAACTCACTTTGTAATTTCCGTTTTAACTCATCCAACTTTCGAGCTTTAGAAAACAGTGAGCGGTCGATCATGTGTTATTGATATGTTACGATTGGTAGACGTCTCATTAGCATTTGATGATATAGTATTTTTGTTTGAGAAGTTTTTTTAATTCATCCTGTTCAGCACGTTTGAACTTTGCAGCCAAGACAGTCTGAATTTTTTCAAGTCGCCTTGCTTCTTTTGCATCTAGTTTATTCCGCCATGTTGTATACTTATAGTAATAGATACAGCGTTATTCTTCAAATCTTTCAAGTCACGTTTACACTAGAAACGTCAAATTACGTTTATGAACGTCAAATTACGTTTATACTTAAAACGTCAAATTACGTTTATGAACGTTAAATTACGTTTATACTTAAACGTCAAATTACGTTTATGAACGTTAAATTACGTTTATACTTAAACGTCAAATTACGTTTATGAACGTTAAAATAACGTTTATACTTAAACGTTAAATTACGTTTATGAACGTCATCAATCAAATTACGTTTATGAACGTCAAATTACGTTTATACTTAAACGTCAAAATTACGTTTATGAACGTTAAATTACGTTTATACTTAAACGTCAAATTACGTTTATGAACGTTAAATTACGTTTATACTTAAACGTCAAATTACGTTTATGAACGTTAAATAACGTTTTATGAACGTTAAATTACGTTTATACTTAAACGTTAAATTACGTTTATACTTAAACGTCAAATTTACGTTTATAAACGTTAAATTACGTTTATACTTAAACGTCAAATTACGTTATTTATACTTGAACGTCAAATTACGTTTATACTTAAACGTCAAATTACGTTTATGAACGTTAAATTACGTTTATACTTAAACGTCAAATTACGTTTATGAACGTTAAATTACTTTTATACTTAAACGTCAAATTACGTTTATGAACGTTAAATAACGTTTATACTTAAACGTTAAATTACGTTTTATGAACGTCAAATTACGTTTTATGAACGTCAAATTACGTTTATACTTAAACGTCAAAATTACGTTTATGAACGTTAAATAACGTTTATGAACGTTAAATTACGTTTATATACTTAAACGTCAAATTACGTTTATGAACGTTAAATTACGTTTATCACTTAAACGTCAAATTACGTTTATGAACGTTAAATAACGTTTATGAACGTTAAATTACGTTTATACTTAAACGTTAAATTACGTTTATACTTAAACGTCAAATTACGTTTAATAAACGTTAAATTACGTTTATACTTAAACGTCAAATTACGTTTATACTTGAACGTCAAATTACGTTTATACTTAAACATCAAATTACGTTTATACTGGTACGTTGTACAGCGAAGTATTATTCAAACACCTTAAGTTTCCTTTTTAAATTGCACATGTATTTCCTTTTTTGTGGTTTAGCTGTTGTATTAATAGATATGAACCCATGAGGTGTTTTTCCAGCACTCAAAACAGAGAGCCTCAAATTGGTTGAAAGTCATGGTCAGAACCTAACAAAGTCCTGGAACACTCTCTTTGTATAGTACTTGTTCATTGTAAACAGACACAACAGATTAACATTGTTTCGTAATGACCTGCATATCAACTCGACCATAGCTCTGACTCAGGTAGAAAACAAGAAATCCCTTTATGACGTCCTCTAATGAAATAGTCTTTGATTTTAGTTTGCTCTTCTAGGAGGGCAGTCATCAAACACCCACAAGTGAGTTTGGTTTGCAGTCATCGATAGAAATGAGATCTTCACAGGACGAATAGAAAAAACGCTATTTGTCTTCTAAGGTTTTTTTCTAATCTACTGTATTGTTCACACAGATCTACATATGCAGGTTGTTCTATTGAACGACTGAACACGTATAGATTCTTGAACGGAACTCCATCTTTGTTGTAAATGAAAATTCAATAACAAGTTCGTTTTACCACTCCCAGACGGTCCTACAATAAGACACCGTAACGGTCTAGGTAAAAATTGGGTCTTCGAATTTATCTTTGCAATACACTTGAATTTCCATAGTATGTTCTCTTTACATACATTTACAATTTAACAGTTTTCGCATATTCTATAATGACCCCATGCTAGGGTTCGGATATTGTCTTCGAGTACGAAAACGCTTGTCGTCCTTTGATGAAAGTACCACTTTATGGTGTTCTACGCTGTAGAGAATTGTGTGCTTGACTCCGAATTGTATTCATCGTTTTGTAGTGCTCGATGTTACTAAAACAAAACAGTCTTTATAGTTGCTAAAGGTAATTTCATTTTCAACTACAGCTTTTTTCACGCCCTTAGACCTCTTTATGAAATGGTTGTCTTCTATATTGCTCGCATACATCTTGGATCGTAGTCCTACAAACTCTCGCATGATTCGACCATTAAGTTCCATCTTTCATTTTTACCCAGAACTTTTTTGTTTACGTGGGGAAGCCCCATATTGGTTGGGGTTGGGGGTAGTCACTTGTATCAAAATAATCCAATTAAATGTTTCATGTCTTCGTAGAAGTTTTTAGTTTTGATGTCATATATCAGGGAATCGGTATCGGTGTACACCATTTTTATATTAGACCCATACTTCTCTTTCATTACATTGTAGTGGAAATCATACATCAGTGTCTTTGATATGTCTAGAATACTCATACCTACATAAATAGGTTTATTTAACAAAAGTTTTTTCTTACTAAAATGTACAGCAACTAGGTTTTTCTGTGAAGATGGTTTTTCGACTCTTAAAGTTCGGTTTGCTAACCCATCTTTCCACTAATTTGGACTTAGTACCCAAACGAATGTCCACAGACGATTTCTCATATTTTCCATAGTTTTTCCAAAAACTGAGTTGTTCATAAAGTTTGAAAAAGTCTTTCTCAAAATCATTTTTCGCCTTTGTACGCTCCATGGTATTCAGATTAATGTACGGCTGCAACCAATTGCTTTGACTGAAACTAAGAACTCTATGAACATGTTTTTAGTTTCATACCCAGACTCAAATAAAGCTTTAAATTTTTGTAGTGTACGACATACTTTTCTTTGCTGTAGAGAGTTGTCAGAAAGCTTTGCCATTTTCGATCCTGGTGGGACTCTACGTTCTGGAGCGAGAGGTAGATCAGAGTGTACGTCGTGTAGTTCTTCAGGATATTCCAAATCAACTTCTAATATGTAAGCCTGTGGGTGAATCGTCACTAACTTTCATTACATCGATGTCTGTACTGCTCCACTGAAAGTTTGCATATGGTAGTTTTACAGACATTGCCCACCCATACAGGTTGTTTGCATCCAAGTACATGAGGTAATTGTTTGGTTTTCGATTTGTCGTAGTCTTTCATGTAGGGATTGTTTGCCTTCGCATATCGATGAGAACACTGTGAAATACCACCACGAATACCCTTTTCAACCATGAGTACCATATCGATGTCAGTCAATAGAGACAGTTCGACTTTTGTAATTTTCAGCATTGCGTTCCAAGCCAACCCAGGTGCTGTGAAATACCATGCAGGATCTAATTTGTATGTATTTGAGACATACATCCCTTGAAGTTTTCCATAACATCTGCAAGCAGTAAGACATCGGTTTCGTTATATAGCATTGTATATTCTTTCATGTTCTGAATGTTAAAGGCGGTCCATACATCGCACGCATGTTTGTAATCTTCATTTGTTATGTGTTGTTTATTCAGTCTATTGTAAAATTCTTCTTGACTAGGTAGTGATTGTTTCACTATATTTTTTCTATACTGTCCATGTAGTCGTAAGGGTACACTCCTTTTCGTAGCAATAAATTGAGGTCCTTACCATTGTAATATGTTGAGATGTGTTTGAATTGAGATCTAGTCAGATTCTTTGCCAACCTATCGAGACTTTGTGACATGAACTTGAATGAATCGATGAATCGTAGTTCAATTCCACCTTCCACACTGACCGTAAAGGAAAATGTACCGCTCCTCGTTGTTGGGTATCAATGATATGCGATTTTGGAACTTACCAAACTCTTTAATGAATAGGTGAGTGTCGTAACCTGCTAAATTATGAATGAAAACAGGAATGAACCTAGGTTTTTTGAAATTGATGTTACACTTGTTGTGAGCTGCTCCTCTAAACAAACCCGTCAAATGGTTATTGGTCTCTAACACGATCATCACCAAGATAATTTCCACAGATATGACATGTAGTAGTAGATTCAAACATTTCCTGTTGCTCTTTTGTCATCAATTGCATGGGGACTATTGCTTCACTCTTGTAAAGTTCATTTAATCCTTATCGACTCCTCAATCAATGATTTTACAAATACATGTGCAGCATCGTCTCCAAAGTATTTAATCGGTGGTTTGGAAAAGCCGTTCTCTGACACCCCATACATACAGAATGAAATGGCATTATGTTTCTGATATTTAATAAGTGAACGATTGATGATTACCATTACAATCCACTTTACACGGTTGACATGTTGTAAATAGGTGCTAGACAGCATTCAAAGTCTGCGTAATTACACAAAGGGCACTCTCATTGAGCAATTGAAATCTTTAAATCTAATTACAGTTCCTGGCTCTGGTAGTTCCAATTTCACAGCATCGTGTGGTGTTTACAGTCTTCTCTATGCTTGATGAGTAAATCCTCCTCTCGTAAAGTGTTGCAAACACCTATTGCATATCCACATCTTTATGTCCATTTCGTGAGATCTGTGAAACTAACCAAACGGGACATATCTTTGATCCAAACAGTAGTGAGGTTTGTTTTTTCTCTTGATAAACAGTAGATTAACATGTTTTTCCATCTCGTTATCAGTTATTCTCAGCGGGGAATAATATCGAACTTGTCATCATAAGCATAGACATTAACAGAAATTCCACTACGTCTTTCAAACTTTGCTATATCATCAAGTTTTCATGGGGCATTCGCAAGTTGCTAGTGCATGAAGCAGCTCTCGTTTGAAAGGTTCGTAATTGCTGATTCTTTCTGGATGAACCTTAACCGGGTGTAAAGCTGCCAGAATAGACCACATAAAACATTTCTGATTCTTCGTTTTTTACCATTAATAACAGCCTTTTTGGATTGAATCTGTTTTGGTAGAACCACATAGCTGGATCCGTGAAAAGGAACGTATCGGTTGACTCTGATCTCCAAGTCTTTCACACTTTTTAGTGGACCATTGAGAACCGTTTGCCTCAAACTCCTCCATCTCAAACCAACATCTTAAGTTTTGCTGAGTTATAATAGTCAGACAGAGACGTTGTCGAGTAAAGAATTTCATTTTTCGTTTTAAAGTTCATGACTTGAGTCACCCTCCACATCGTTTATTATTTTCTTGAATTCAGCATGATAAAACCATGTTTACCTTAAGATTTTTTTCTGTTACAGCTTCCTGAAGTTTTTCAACAACGAGTTGGTTTGCATATCTCAAGAAACATTTTTGGATCTTTGATCCCACGTTTGTTCAATAATCACATACGGTTTTCAATCTTCCCGTGAATGCCGACTGGACTTCTGATATTTCATCAAGTATTGTCTGTGACTCCTCTGGAGTACGTACCGGAACCAGATGAGGTGTTGAAGGCGATTCTGTTTCAGACAGAAGCTGTCTCTCTTCCATGGTAGGGCTAATCGAATTCGTAGGGCTAATCGAATTCTCACTATTAATTGTACTAGTCGGTGGTCTCACTAATAATCTTTTTCACACCTGTAGGAATCTTTTGTGGTCTAGTCGGTTTTCGGATCATCGCTTCAAGAGCTATATCGTTTGTATTGACCTTCGGTACTTGTTTGATTTCCCTTGGTCGTTTTGGGTATTTCTTTACCAACATGTTGATGTCTGGAGTGGGTGCCGGCAGTCTTGGTGTCAGTCTCGTAATGGGTAATATTTCACTCCTGTATCGAGGACTTTCATGAAGTGCTGACAAACGGATATGGCCGTTTCGATTGTTTGTGACGGTTCCAGTTGGATGACTCTATTGGTGTTTCACAAGTCCAACACATTTTACTTTTAGGAGCTGGTTTGATTTCCATCTTTTTCAGACGTTCGTTATATGTCATACCATGCTGGTTTTTGGCACATTTCTGAGATTTTTGGTGCCGAGCCATGTTGGAAACCGTTATTTCCTTACTGCATTTTGGACATGGTTTCTTCTGGGGTTTTTATTTGAGCACGTACATCGGTCGGACTAAGCACGTTGTAATGTTGGACTCTCTGGGATATGTAGTGGTGAATGGTATACAGGACTGTATGGTATATGCAGTGAATAGTCTGACGTATCCGGAACTTCAAATGGTGGTGGACCAAGTATTGATATAATTTTCGATGAATCGGGGTGTATCCTTTTTACTGGTGGTTCAAACTTTGGAGCGTCGGCTGTAGATGGACCAATTATAGCTCTAATTTTGGAATAGAAAATCTGGAGTGTCTAACATAGACAAATCAAAATCAACAATCGCGTCTTGTTCTTCAGGTCTGAGATTTGGAATAGGACTCTGGCAACATAGACATATCAAAATCAGCAATCGCGTCTTGTTCTTCAGGTCTGAGATTTGAATAGGACTCTGGCAACATAGACATATCAAAATCAGCAATTCACGTTCTGGAATTGATTTGTCACTCACAGCATCAGCGTAGTTTTCCAACATAGACATATCAAAATCCGGAGTTTGTCTGTCTAACTTGGACATGCATTTCTTTGTTTTTTTATGGCGGGACATGGAGGGAGTTCCTGACTTCCACGCACCACACCCTTGAACATACTTGTTTCATCGAAGGAGGTTTTTCATTGAATCCGTTGGAAGAAGCATAAGCTGGTGGATTTGACGCTGACATACACTTCTTTGTTTTTTGGTGGCGGGATAGGTTAGATGCAGTAACCTCAGCTCCACAATTCGGACATTTCTTCATTGATGATCTTCGAAGACCATCCGTAGCATTGAGAAATTGCTGTTTGCTTGCTAGCAGGAGAAGACGCCATTTATTATAGAGCTGGCTACTCTCTTACTTTATGGGGCGATTGACGATGGAAAAAGGATGAGGTATGGATGCACTTCTTTGTTTCTTGGTGGCGGGATAGGTTAGATGCCAGTAACATTCTTCTCCACAATTCGGACATTTCTTGACTGATGATCTTCGAAGACCATCCGTATCATTGAGAAATGCTGTTTGCTTGCTAGCAGGAGAAGACGCCATTATTATAGAGCTGGCTACTCTCTTTACTGTATGGGCGATTGACGATGGAAAAGGATGAGGTATGGATGCACTTCTTTGTTTCTTGGTGGCGGGATAGGTTAGATGCAGTAACCTCTTCTCCACAATTCGGACATTTCTTGACTGATGATCTTCGAAGACCATCCGTAGCATTGAGAAATGCTGTTTGCTTGCTAGCAGGAGAAAACGCCATTATTTTAGAGCTGGCTACTCTCTTACTGTATGGGCGATTGACGATGGAAAAGGATGAGGTATGGATGGATGAGAAATAGGAAGAGGAGTAGGAAGAGGGTGGGATGAGTGGAAGGAAGGATGATAACATTATTAATACAATTTGACTCTGAAAGGAAGAGGAGTAGGAAGAAGGTGGGTGAGTGGGATTAGTAAGGTGCGGTGTCTCGCGCGGCGCGGCGGTGACTGGACAGTGACGAGGCGCGTACCGATTGTTTGTATACTTATAGAAACAACACGCGGTGTCTCACACGGCGCGGTGGTGGTGACGGTTCAGCAGTCTCGCGGCGCGGTGATGACGAGGCGCGTGCCAATTGCTTGTATACTTACAGTAACAACGCGTGGTGTCTGCGCGGTGGCGGGTGACGGGACAGCGGATGACATGCGTGGTGATTCGCGCGGCGCGGTTCTGACCACCCATTCTCACACTCTTAGTCGCTCTCTAAAAATTCTGTCCCAGATTCGGTCTCACACGGTTTGTCCCAGAACCCGGTCTCGGGTGCTCTGTCCCAGCAGCAACGGCCAAAGTATAACTACTACTACATAGTTTTCTCCTTTGATTTTGAAACTTCATCTCATCATTGCACACTTAGCAATTTGCAGTTTTGTGTGAATCCCGTGTTGTAAAAACTCAACAGCTTTTCATGTGTACTTTTGATATCTTCACAAATTAAATGATAATTCATTATCATTCGATTTTTTACTGTTTCTGTACTTTAAATCTGTGGCTGGTTTACATGTAAGTCATAACTATTTTTTGTTCAATTATATCATTTTTAAAATTGGTTACAGTTAAGGTCATAATGTAAAGATTAGCAGAATACATTAATAAACTAAAATACCTTTGCTGTAAAGTGAACTATTGAAATTCATGTGATGCAACCAAAGTTGTTGTAATACCAAATTTGTTCAAGTTGCATTTGTAGTCAGTTGCCAAAATAGAAATCACTATATATTATAAAAAGGAGATTCATTGGAGAAAACTACCAAGCTTTCTGCTTCATTGCATGCAAGATTTTAATCTTTAAAAACTCTGGCATGTAATGAAAAGACTACATTTTCTTATTATATTTATCATAAAATGTATAAAAATGGAAATCTGATTATGTACTAATATCTGTTAGCAATTATAATTTTAATGTCTTTCCTTTTGTCCAATACAGAAGGATAAGGATTCAGAATTGTCCTACCCGTTGGCGACATACACTGCAATATTACTCAACAACCGTTACAGAAACCTATTGTTGCCTGCCATCTCGGCCGTTTGTACAGCAAGATCTCTGTCATTGAAGCTTTGCTGGATCGATCACAACTACCGGAAACCGCTCGTCATATAAGAAATCTGAAGGTGAGAAAGATCAGTTGGATTATTGACTCAATAATTATATGCTGATAATAATACAATTTGAAACAGTTTTTAAGAATTTAGTTAAAAATCCATGAAATTAAGGCTTACAAGTATTTTTGTTCACTTTCGTGTATTGTAATGCTTGTGAGGATTAGGTACAATGAACTATTATTTTCTTGTCTTCTCTTCTTCAACCCCATCTTGAACCAAAATACTAAAGAGAATTAGATTGCAACCCTAAATTTGTAATTAATTTCCTAAACACAACAATTAAAAGCAATGTAAAAAATATACTACAATTAAAATTATAAAAACTTGTTAGTAATAAATAAATAGCTATACTGAAGCAATTGGCTTTTTTTAATTGACAGAACAGAGCTATAAGAAAATTGTCTGGAGACAACATGTAAAAAGAAAGTTGAACAGTAAAAACTGTACTTTAAAATTATTTGGAGTTTGTCATACCGAGATTTAACACCCATTATCTGGACAAGTGGTACTTTAATTTAAAAAAGTTTTGTACCTTCATCATCTATACTGTAAATGTAAGGAAAATTTACAAAATTATTAAGAAAACTGTACTAATCTCAGAAAAAATATTTAAACTCTAGGTATCTTAAGTTATGTGGCTTAAAAAATATTTGGCAATTATTTAAGTGTTTTTAGGGAGTGGGCTTTTAGGGTGTCTGTCCGACCGATCATCATGTTTGTGTGGGAAGTAAGTAGTTTGGATGAATAGTTGATCGGAGAAATGATGAGATTTCTTTTCTATCAGCCGTCATCCAGCCAATGTTGCTGTTACAAACGAAAACTCATATGTGTGGTAGATTCGGCCTTCTGCAGACTGGCGACAATGTTAAGCTGCGTTTGAACTGGCAAGTAAAGTTGCAAGAGAGCAATTTGTACAAACTACTGAACAAGATAAGAAATGCCAGTAATTCATTTGTATGTGAACAAGATAAGAAATTTTTCTCGTGAGACTGTTGCAAATACTTGCTGCAGTTGTATCATGAGTTATTATATAGTCTGTTCACACATGCCAGTGATGTCTTCGGCAATGTTTTATAATTTAAATTGTCATGGTCGACACTGCGCCGCAGTTTATTGCAAACAACTGCCCACACTAGTTGTGGCAGCGGGTGACGAGAGCATGTTTAGATAAGTTATTAATTACTGTCGGACACAAACAATTGTGCAATTTTTTGCCAGTGTAAACACAACTAGTTCAGTGGATGTGACCGTCATATGAAAACATAACATCACTTTCATTGTTTTCATATGTAATCTGACGTCCAATTGAAATGTGTATTGTGAGGAGCAATTGTTCATAGACCTAGTGAGGCCTAGGCCGCGACATAAGCGGTGGGCAGTGACTTAAAGTTTAATGTTTGTATTGCACATACGGAAAAGATCGACACTGGCTGTGGTCAAATGTGAGCAGCATCGAGGTACACGCTTATTCCTGACATTAAGTTTTATCCTGCCACTTAACCCTCAGCTCATTCTGTCATTGCTGTACATAATGTCGAGCCAAACCCCCTCCTTCTCGAGGTTACTTGGTGTCAGAAAACTCACTATTTTCTCCAAAAGTTGTGTTCAGGTACAGTAAAATTCAACTAATATTCTTGGTGTACTCAAAAAAGCTGGATTGCACCTCTTATCAAACCGTCAAACAGACAATAATATTCATAAAAGCGAATTCTAAGTCTGTTTATATTTGACTACTGTAAATTTTTAGCCTAGCACAATATATGTAATAAAGTCTTTTCAAACTGCTATTTTCACTCAAGAATAAGAGTTGGACAACTTCGTTCGGAGATCCATTTCGGTGACTGAATAAAGCTTAAACACAAAACCATTGATTATTCAGCGGCTATTACCGCTTTGCCGTCTATAGCTACCGTTCGTATAGTGGTTAAGGCCCAAGATGATCGGTCAGCTAACTTTAATTGTCACAATGGATAGTTACATGTTTGGGCTTGCCACAACACAGGTAGAACTAACCAAGAAAATACTCCACTACTAATAGTGGAGGCAACCGGTTGTCAGATAAGGTTCGCAAACCAATACATTATGTTGGTCTTCTTCATTCACAGTTTCACGGACAACGTTGCATAAAAATGCAATGTTTTGGAGAAAAATAAGGTCCTGATTAAAGGGAGGACCCAAATTATTCTTGTTTCATAAGTTGTTGGAAATAGAAATTGTTTTTGAGATTTTCCTGGTTCTAAAGGAAATTCCTGGCTTATTCATATTCGGGAGGCCACTCTGAATAATAAAAAAGCACATAGCTGGGATTTCCCTTTTTTTATACTAATCAGATATTTTATTTTAATGTATTGAAAGTTGGAATAAAAACATTGATTAGTCAACGTCAAAATAAAGATTTTCAAAAATTTGAGTTATCCACAAATTTGTGATTGCAAACATATTTAGAAGGGTGAAAAAAATCACTTTAACTTCATAATATGCATCAAATAAAAAACATAGGAAATCTTTATATTGCATAGACCATAATAAATAAAAGAAAATGTTTTTTATGTGATAACAAGATGCAACACAGGTGACTCCCAGACAGTCATGCTGAGGAGGGATTATGTGTGAGGCACTGATCTTGACTGGAAAACATCATATAATTATAAATATATAGCATGATGAATACATACATTTCAAAGAATCTCAAGCGATGCAAAGACAGATACATTCAGAATGCTCTCATCTTGTTTTGTGGAAAATCAAATGGCATGTGGTGTGAATGGGAGGGGACTCTCTTGTAAACATAATGTAAGTGTGTAAACACAGCTATAGTGAGTTAAACTATAAGGTTAACTATAAGGAGTAAAACTATAACTAACTATAAGGTACCTTAAACTGTTAGTTTCTACACATTTATCTATTTGTAGAAAAGTTTGTCACTATATTTTTCAAACTTTATGTAATTTTATCGAGAAGATTTTATGAAGTGATTAAGCAAAAGTCTCTCAATTGAGTCAGCTGATCAGCTATATATATCTTTAGTTATATATGATGATGTTTCAGGATATCCAAGGAGCTAAACCTGACACCTAATCCAGCATTCCAGGAGAGTGCAGAGAAAGGAGATGGCTATGTGGATAGACAGAGTGCACCGTACATTTGTCCAGTCATTGGCCTGTGAGATGAATGGTAAATTCAAATTCTCATTCATCTGGGGCTGTGGCTGTGTTATGTCTGAGAGAGCTTTGAAAGAAATCAAGACAAAAGTCTGCCACAAGGTAAAAGTAAATTTTAATTAATGTTTTTAGTATAGTTTTCGGTTTGATAAAGTTTTTTTTTTTAATTTGTTAAGAAAAAATTATAAATCTTGATTCTGGGCCAGTTCTAAGACTACATTTTGTACCAGTTTGGACTAAATAGGTCTTAATAAAAAAAATTATTGTTTATGATTATGTTGTGTTCTAGTGTCAGAAACCATTCACTGAGGAAGATGTCATTATACTAAATGCTCTTGATGAAGACCTAAATTTAATGCAAACCCGTATGGAAGCGAGACAAGCCAGACTCAAATTAGAGAAGAAGATGAAAAAAACTGCTATCAAGCAAGAAGTAGTAGAAGACAACATGGCTGTGAAAGCTGAAGAAACAAGAAATGTTACCTTAAAGACGGAACCTCTTGAAAAACCAACAGTTTCCAAGCTAGCAACAAAAACTCAGAAAGGTAACTTTTAATATAATTAATTTTAAAACCTTGGATAAATTCCTCTATCAAAGTTAAACCTCCCAAATCCATGTGACAGTGGTGCAGAACACTAGCTTTCTCTACAAGCACAAAATTTTTCATCTATGGCTCAGAGCGTTTTCTTTCAAGTACATTTGGAGTTATATTT
>NW_025783015.1:0-31455 GCF_021130785.1 Homalodisca vitripennis | reverse complement strand
TTTGTTGTGGGTGTTTTCATTAATCGCCCTAATTCGCTGCATTTCCATTTGAATTTTCCTGTCAAGTTTATCACTATCTAAAGATTTGTCCTCTTGAGTGAACTTTTCAGCCAATTCAGTGACTTGATCCAACTCCTGGTCATACTCTTCACAAGACCAATCACACTTTGGAACCAAGGTGGCAGCTGTCATAGTGTTTGTATCATTAAGAGGCTTAATACCACATATGGCATTTTCCTCACGATTATGAGATCTGGTCAGGACCTCGCGGAAACCTGGCAGAGAGTCAACACAGTAGAGATCATCTGAGAATTCCTGAAAATATTCATCCACTGAAATGTTATTTATTATCAACATTTACAAAATAATTTATTTTAGTAATTTGACATGAAGTTTCCAAGGAAAAAAGTTTTTCAAATAAATGAGACAAAATTTAATAAAACTGTTATTTTAATTTTCTATATTAATAATCCCTCTTTGTACATTTCTCTCTCTTTATCCAAGATTGTGATCGTTTTATCACTGTTAGCTTACATAAAAAAAAAAAACTAAACATAAAAATGTTTAATACCTTCACTGGTTAGTCTATATTGAATGATACTGACTAGCATTTCTAATGACTCAGATAAATATGCAAAAACATTTTTATTTAGGGATAGATTAGAGAAACGAAACATTTTATTTTTTTATAATTGTATTTATAGATTAGCCTACTTGTGTAATTTGGGTAGACTGTTTATAAAAGAAATTGAAGTATTAATAGCATTATTACAGTCTCTTTAATCCTTGGTATGATATAAGCAGATGACATATTGTCAGAAGCTTTCTTCAGACACCCATAACTATTATATAGCACTTGATTGGGCCACTTTGATACATAATAAATTGTATACAAACCATTTAAATATCATTATGATCACTAATCAGAATTTACTAAGATAAAAAAAACGGTGCTTTGGGATTATACCGACCACACCAGTATGAAGAACACAAAAATATAAATTTATGGAAACAAACACGATAGAACGAAAAAAAAAACAACTCTTTAATTACAAACTTACAACGATTATCAATGGGGTCAGATTCCGTTATATGCCCACAATGCTTAAACTTTTTTCAATGAACTTAGAACGTTATAAAACGATGTAGTTGAGTAACAGAACTAACATTCCATCAATCAACAAGCATTTCCAGGTATTGTTGTCGATGTTTCTCAAGAATTCCGATTACGGCAGGCCGCGCGGCAATCACATGATTATTTAAGTTTTTTGCACGGTACATAATTGCCTTTCCATTACAATTCAATTTATATTTCTGATCAGCCCCTTTAGAATTTGATATTTTACTGATAGGTACTATCTCGAGGGATGTTTTTCTTTCATTGACATCAGCGCGGGTGCTGCCGAAGCCCGCGCCTGTGCGGAGGCACTCGCATTTTGGGTGGCGGAGTTTGATCAAGAATAAAAACAAGTTATGTGTGTTTTTTGTTTTTTCAATAAAGAGTTTAGTTTTTGTTTGGTAATGTTTGTTTTTGTCGAATTTTTGTGTTTGGAGAAATGTAGGGGTAAAACACAGAAGTACAAGAAAGCGACGCACCAGCTGAACGGGCGGCGAGACTCTGCAATCACGCTATCTACTAGACCGCTCGACTTTGACCTCTGTCTGAGGATGGGGAGGGGTTTCCGATAAGACAATTCCTGTTTTATATTGAAGAAGCAAAATGTCAAATAACGATTCATGTCTGGGTGTGGTCGGTATAATCCCAAAGTACCAAAGAAACAATAAAAAGTTACCTTGTTAATTTTCAACAACTCAGACTGAAGAATAGGAAAATCAAATTTATTTCCATTGTGAGCTACCAAACAAATTGGTTTTTTCCAACCTTTCCATGAAATAAACAATCAGTTTGAATAAATTCTCATCGAAAGGGCGTTGAACTTCAAGGTTTTCATTTGTTAGTCCTGAAAAATACACATTTTATTAATACTCTTACATGACTTGACTAAACACAAAGTTTTGTGCAAATAATTTGTGGACATCCGGCATCATTTTGGGATGATTACACTTTGTTTACACATTTATATCTTGCTGATCACATTTTATGCATGTTAAGCGATTTTTATGTTGTTTTTCTGGAAAATGCTAAGAGATTGCGACACATCTTAAGTGTCAGTAAAGAGTTTTACTTTAAAAAATATAATTGAATCAAAGTTTTGTTATTTTTATTTATTTTAACAGCATAACCATTTAAAAGTACAATAATACAGTTAGGGCATTTAACAACTAAAAGTGTAACACAATAAATTGTTAAAGAAAACATGATAATAAATTATTCAGAATGTAACAAAATATGTGCAAATAAATATAACAGTGTAATGTCATAACACAACTCAATTGATTACACAATAAATAATAAGGTGACAAAATATTTGTAACAAGAGAGTTATCATTGCACTTAAGAGAAAAAAAACCACATGAAATCATACAAAGTACATATTAATTTCTTCTGAAAATACATTTATATAAATCATAAAATTCATATTCAGCATATATGGGACTACTGTCCAGACAATGCCAGTGAAATCCACACAGATACCCCCTTACAATCAACTTAATAATATATGTATATTATTTTTTTAAATGTTATAATTAGACTATGGTATTTATATAGTTTAGGTATACCTAATATATTGCATTACAAATTGTTCAGAACTCCTCCTATACTGTGTACTAGACGTAATGTAGAAAGGGTGAGGAAACAAAACATTTGGGCGAGCAAACAGAAAATATCCTTATAGCAGTTGGCTCTGGTGGTCAAGTTGGCTCTTGGGTAAACCTCGGATCTGTCCTTAGAAAGGCTGGTCAGCCTTCGTGTAGGCCAGTCAGGCCTCGGGTAGGTCAAACTGTCTGTCAAGTAGTTAGTATAGGTGAGTTTTCATTATTTTACCTAAATAAATAATACTCTCAGGTAGGCTGGCTAGTCGTCAGATAGGCCAGTCAGGCCTCGGGTAGGTCAAACTGTCTGTCAAGTAGTTAGTATAGGTGAGTTTTCATTATTTTACCTAAATAAATAATACTCTCAGGTAGGCTGGCTAGTCCTCAGATAGGCCAGTCAGTCCTTGGGTAGGGTGCTCAGCCCTAGTGTAAGTCCGACAGCAGGTAGTTAGGTTAAGTCATTTTTTATTAGTTTACCTCCATTAACAACAGTTAAATTATAAACAGTACTCTGAGATAGGCCAGTTGGCAGTTATTTAGGTCAGTTGTTGTTACAGTCAGGTAGTTAGTGAGTTTTTATTAGTGTATTTTATGTATTGCGTTAAATTCAAATTATTATTAATTTCCCTTGAATTATTATTATTATTATTTTCTCGGTATCAGTGAAGTAAAGGGCCGGAGTTGCCAATCTTAATTTCAACATTATTAACATATTCTTTTTGCCATCCTGAACAACAACTATACATAGTTTTAGAAGGTAGAAAATCACAAATAGCCCTAACAATGGTTTTAAATAATTAAATCGGAAATGTAATTTTGTGGTTATATTTGTGTACTTTGCTTCTTGTTATTTTTCAGCATTATCTGCATCCGATTCTGTGTTTTGGTTTTAAATCAGGAAAAGATATTTTTATATGATCAGAAGTTACCAGATAATTGTACACACGTACAGAACTAGGAAGTTGTGGTTACATTAGTATTGCTCATTTATTATATATTAATGTTTGTTTTTACATTATTTATTCATTTGTAGAAAGTTTGGTTAAACTTATTTGTATTATTTTCACATTTTTTTTTATATACTGAGGTTTGCATTATCAACCTATTGCACCTGTCCTCCTGAACAAAACAATATACGGTTTTATAGGATGAAAGTGATAAATAATGAAGTTGTGGAACATTAAAAGTGGAACTATTTTTCTTACAAGATAGTAGGAAATTATGGTTAGGTGAATTACAATATTTGTTTGCTTTGTCAAGTTATGCTTCCTAGTAAGCAGTAATAGCTGGAGGCACTCGTAATCATAGAATCGTAACCCTCTAGAATTTGATGTTTTAGCGATAGATACTATCTTTGTGGATGTTTTTCGTTTGTTTCCATCAGCGCAGGACAGCACCTTAAGGTGCACCTACAGGCCCTGTGCTGATGACCAGAGGCACTTCTGTCAAGCCGCTATGAATTTTTATTCTCAGAAGGTCCAAATTAACAAAAAAGTTATTTATATGGGTAAATCCCTCTGATTTTAGTATTATAGTTCTTTTGCAAATCCAAAGATGGCACTACTGACATCAGCAGCAACCAATACGAGGGAGACTCACTATCATAACAATAACACGCAACACTGAAAGCAGGTGTGGAGTAAGGAAATATTAATCCGCAGGAAGAAAGAAGTTCTATTTTTACTGGTGCGAAACTGCTAATGGATTTCACCAAGGAGTTCTGTCCCATTTCCTCCATCTTACTTCATAGCCTCTCCTCACTACTCACTGATGAGAATGAAAACAATAAACAACAAGAAGTAACGGGTAGGGTACGATAAGCGGACCCGGTTTTTTATATCGTAGAATGTAATCATTGATACCTAATATTCGCATCTCAAATCCTAGACTATCAATCGATATAAAGTATCTATAGTTCTCAATAACAATCATATGTGTTAAATTAAAATATGGATCTAATATTTACAGTGATCAAACAGATTATTATAACCAAAATTAGGAAAACTGAAGACGGCCATATTTGCTCCTCTCACAGTTACAGTTGTTTCTCTTTCCCACAAATTTCACATAATGGGTTTTTTCCGCACGAGTCCGACATGTTGAAGTCATGAAAAACATGTCTTATCATCTTCCAAAGCAATGTAGTGTAGTTTTTTTAAAATTGACTGTCATTTTTAATAATCAAATGTTACTTATATAAAATTGAAATATTACCTAACTTGTATTATTTTATACAGTTTACAGCTGCTGATATAGATTATTTAAGTTAATTGTTAATTAAGTTAATCAGTATCGATTGATTGTATCGATAGTTATGATTAAGTAATATCGTTTGCCAATTTCTATATAAAAAACCGGGTCCGCTTATCGTACCCTACCCGAAGTAACTAATATTTTGAGACTTTGAAAATGGTGATGAATATGAGGAAAAGATGTAAGATATTTCTCAAAAGTGACGAGATTTTTTTGTAGGTAGCTTCAATATGTGGATTTGGCTCCTGGTAACACATGGGGTGAATTCTTTCCTCCATTTCACTAAAGAGGTTACTTATTGATATCAAGCTGGGTAAATTATAAATATTGTTATGTTTCTTTGATATCTAAGTCCAGGCCATAGTTGGTTTTGTTGTTTTCTTATGTTATTGTAAAATTTGTGTATTTAAAACTGTAATGTACGAGATTTTTCTTGTTACTGTAATTTATTACTATTTAGTAGTAGTATTTACTATTTAGGTATTTTAGTAATTACACAGTGTGTAAATTAACTGGACTAACCCAAGTCCCTTTAACCGCGTGATGTGAGGTGACTGGCCGTGCTGAGGAAATGCAAGGGTCAGCACTCGTCAGCACGAGTCGGCAGTCGAGTTGAGGGCTCGGAGGTAGGCGGAGGGATTGGCAATGTAGAGTGTGTGAAGTAAGTCTATTTTGGTGGAGTGAGATGCGAACACACCGGTACACATATAGTAGTTTGGGTGCGCCTACGAGTGTTTTAGTGCATTTTGAATATAGATTGGACTCAAACAAAGGAGAAACGTGAGTAATTATTTCAAGACCCTTCTCAACCACTATTCTAAATTTCCCTACGAGCTAGGGTGGTGGCAGCAAAGCGCTATCCCTTTTATTAACCATGAGCCTCTCTGGCTAATATCGGAGGGCTTACAGTGGTGACCAGCGGTGGGATACGATAATTAAACCAGCAAATTATTTCAAAATGATTTCAAAACTTTAAAAGAACTCTAAAAGAAATAAAGAAGTGTACCACGTGGTTGAGAAAATTATTAGAACATTTCAGTTTACACTCCATTATCCAAATAACTACTATTCTAAATTCATTTACAAATTAATTGCAATGTTATATTTCTAAATTTCGAGTAAATTCAACTTATATGAACGAAGATGGACTTGGATTAGTTCTGTGTGCTTATTACACCATGTGCAACGCCATTACACTATGAAGCGGAAGTTGGACGCCATCATCATACGTCATCATAGAACATAGAAAAGGAACAAGGAGGGCATACGTCACCGGACATCCAGTGATCCAGACCGGAACTACCAACTGCCGACCACTGTCTACGCAGATGTTGTCATCTCCGTCAACGCAGTCACGATCATCCACAGCCTTCGAGATGGCAGCCCTGTCACTATTTGGTGAGCAGTGGGAACTAAATTAAATTAAATTAAATTAAATCATTGGCGAAACCTAAGATTAGACTACGTATTATTAGTAAATAGTTGGTTAAATAATATGGTTCAAAATGCTTTGGAAATAAATGGTGAATGCAGCATTGAGGCCAGGCTTTAAGCATTAAACTTCTTTATTGACAAACAGATTCAGAATTATTTAAATAAGAGAAATTAAAAGGATAACATCCTAGTATTTTATTTTGCCAAAGCCTCCATGTCAGGTCGTCACCTCCAGGGCATTCAGTCCATCATGTTTTCAGCGTAAATATAAGCAGAATAACGTGTTGATTAAAATCATTTGCTTGGAAATAGGGATATGCCAATGATTCTATATTAGCTTACTGTTCAATTTGATTGATAATTCATTAATATCTGTATACAAAAAGAAACCCGTAGAAATTTTAATATAAGTGTAAAAGAGTATAATAGCAATAATTGTTGGAAGTAACTTGTTGCTGACTTATAAAAAGGGTAAATTTCGAATTATACTGAAAACAAAGTGATATCAGTTAATGTGATTAACTATTAGAGTATATAAGTAATAGCACATAGTATATCATATAACAAATACGATTATTTAATATTATTGCAGCTGTATTGAGTCACATTACAGTATTGATATACTTGTATATCGAGGCATTGTTAGACTATTGATCCATTGATAACTCAATACTACCGATTAGTGATTGGTATCATTTGGAAATCGAAAAACTTTATTGTTTGATTGATCCATTATCGAAAATTGAAAAAAAAAGGGGAAAGTTATTTTACTGAAAAATAGGGAAACTAGTTATTCACATTGTTGCTGTCAACGTCTTTTAGGGATTTCATTTAGAGCGTTTAAGTTTAACTATTGAATATCACTGATAACCTAGAGAATTGTATAGCTACTGTATTCCAAAGAGGAAAACCAAATTTTTTTAAATTATTAACGATGGGCACTGTACACCTAGAAGGGAAGACCGTTGAGGTCCAAGACGCCTTTGATGCCATATCGAATAAAGTGAGGTCGCTTCAAGTAACACTAGATGAAACGTTAGCCAACGCTTCTACCTCCGCGGTGAACAAAACTGAAACATCTCCGTACCCGATGGACATGACCCTTGCAGACAGCAAGCCGTCATTTGAGCTTGTCTCAAGTATAGCCCATTACGATGGAGAGAAAGCAGATCTAGTCGCCCCCTTCTTTGACAACATCGAAGGAATTGGAGAGCTCAGCAATTGGAGTGAAGCTCAAAAACTTCAAGTTTTAAAAACTTAAACTAACAGGCAGTGCTCTACAGTTTGCAAAGTCAGACGAAAAATGTAAAAACTCAACAACTTTAGAAGAAATAAAAGCTGCTTTTATGGAAAGATTCGGCGATAGCCTACCAGATCATTACTACTTCGAGCAATTGGCTAGCATACGACAAAACAGAGGAGAAACTATTGAGCAGTTCTCTGACCGAGTAAAAAGGGTCAGTGATAAAACTCTAAGAGTTACAAACAACGCTGAAGCAAACCAAATTCTGAGAGAAGAGGCCGATAGAAGAGCCATGGATGCCTTTGTAAGAGGATTAAATGGTGAAATAGGACGGCAGACCAGGATCAAGTTCCCTAAAACATTCAGAGAAGCTGTAACCACGGCGATAGCTCTAAACAACTTAGAGAAAAGACCATCCGAATTTGAGGAGAAGACAAGGCGAGTTTTTGGAACGATCACCGATACTACGTGTTACACTTGTGGGAAACCAGGCCATAAAGCCAGAGAATGCCAATCCAGGCGAGTAGATATTGTATGTTATACATGTAAGAAGAAAGGTCACAAAGAGAGGGATTGTAGAAGTAAAAGTGAAACAACTACCTATTATTGTGAAAATTGCCGAAAACCTGGACACACAGCAAACAATTGTTGGGGTATGAGAAATACAGCATTAGGAAGAGGCGCAGCTAGAGGAGGAACCTTCAGGAGCAGAGGGTATCAGCATGGAGGACGTGGATCAGCTTCGAACACGTTAAACCACAACGAGGGACCCAGGCACGCCGCTGGGAACCTCAGAAATCATTAAATCTGAACCACACGGGACTCAGACAGGCGAAGTTGAATTTCAAAGCTGTTGCCACTTTGACACAAGAAAATGTGAGTGAATTAATTGTACAAGGGTGCATAGGAGGAGTGAACGGTCTCATTGTAATCGATACAGGAGCACAAGTATCACTGATCGATAGGACAATGACTCAGAACAAGCTAACTCCAACTGAAATCCAAATACGAGGTATCACTGGTGCTGTTATGAACGTTTACGGCACTGTAACAGAGACCTTGCAACTGGAGTTACTTGATTTAAAATGTGACTTCGTAGCAACAGATCTCCCTGAAGATTATATTGCTATCTTAGGATACGATGTTTTGAAACGAAAAAAAGGCTGTGATTGACCTTGAGAATAAGTCTCTGAGTATTGGAAACAAGATAGCATGCAGTTTCCATGAAAGAGAATCCCCTGTAACTCGAAGCAGGAGAAGTGGCATTGGCATTGTTCAATGTTCCCACGAAACAAGTTCAACAAACCTTAATCCACCAAAACAAATCCTGAAGGAAGAAATACCTGACATTTTAGCGTATAGTCGCACAAACATCAACGTGCCTGCCCGTTCAGAAATGCTTATTCAAGTAAAATTAAGCAAAAACAAAAAGGATCAAATGGAACAAATGGAAGGAAAAAACAGTAATTACAGAACCAGCGTTAGTAAAAGTTCATGGCATCAATGTCGCTAGAAGCCTTTCAAAAGTGAATAAAGGAATGTGTTGGACCAAAATCATAAATATCACCTCTGAAAATTTAGTGATATACAAGAATACGCTGCTCTGCAAAATAGAAGAGCCACACAGTGAAGCAAATAAAGGAGCATGGAAACGAGTAAATCTAACACAAAATAGGACAGAGGAATTCAATGGAAAACTTGAAGAAAAATTAAAAGCACCTCCCAACTGAAGACCAAAATAAATTAAAAAATGTTCTCCAACGCTACAAGCGTCTATTTAGCTTAGGAGGAATAGAGAATTTGGGGTGTACTTCTTTAGTTACTCACAAAATCAACACGAGCCAACATCCTCCGATCAATAAGAAACCTTACAGAGTGCCACAATCACAGAGAGGTACTCTACAAAATTTGATACAAGAACAATTAGATAAAGGTGTAATTGTACCCAGTACTTCCCCATGGTCAGCACCGGTAATCATTGTCCCCAAGAAAGCAGGCTCTGATGGTACCATCAGTTATCGTCTATGTGTAGACTATCGGGAACTCAATAAAAATTACAGTTCCGGAAATATATCCCCTTCCAGATATACATGAAACTTTAGACATGTTAGGAGGCAGTCAGTACTTCTCGGCACTGGATCTGAATTCAGGTTTCTATCAGGTAAAAATGCACCCTGAAAGTCAAGAGAAGACGGCCTTCAGTACTCCTGATGGTCATTATGAATATACACGCATGCCAATGGGATTGGTCAATTCTCCTTCTGTATTTCAACGATTGGTTGATACTACTCTCACAGGTCTGAAAGGAAAAGCATGCTTGCCCTACATGGATGATATCCTAATCTTCAGTTCGAGTATTGATCAGCACGCTAAAGATCTTAGTGAAGTTCTAGAGAGATTTCAAGAGGTAAATTTGAGTATCCAGTTGAAGAAATGCCAAATAGCAAAGTCTGAAATTAACTTCCTAGGCCATGTTGTATCGAGAGATGGAATCAAACCATGTCAGAATAAGATTGAAGCTGTCAAAAATTTTCCAAGACCCAAGAATGAAAAGGAACTTCGTGGATTTATAGGACTATGTAGTTACTATAGGAGGCATGTACCGAAATTTGCCGACATCGCTAAACCTCTGACAAAATTAACCAAAAAAGACCAAAAGTTTGAGTGGAACGAAGAAGCGGAAACATCATTTGAAAAATTGAAGACCATCCTTGTAACTGAACCTTTATTAGTGTATCCAAATTTCTCCAAGGAATTCGTCTTAAGCACTGATGCAAGTAATGTTGCACTTGGCGCAGTATTAGGACAAGTGATTAATGGAATAGAACACCCTATCGCCTATGCGTCAAGACAGTTAAACTCTGCTGAGCAGAATTATACAGTAACAGAAAAAGAACTTTTAGCAGTTGTATGGGCAGTAAAGTATTTCCGATGCTACCTGTACGGACGATCATTCTCCTTGTATACTGATCACAGCGCAATCAGATGGCTGCTGTCGCTAAAAGATCCTTCGAGTAGACTCACTAGATGGGCACTGAAATTGGCTGAATATGACTACAAGGTATTCCATAAACCAGGGATAAAAAATCAAAACGCTGATTGTCTGAGCAGAATTGTGTGCAAGAATACTGTGGAAAGTCTACCTATATTGGATGTGGACAGCATTAAAGAAAATCAATGTAAGGATGAAGAGTGCCAGAGATTGAAAAAATACCCTCAGTTCAAAACAAGTCCACAAGGAGTCATCTATATAAAGAGGCAGGACAGACAACTGATAGTCGTTCCAAGACGGTTAAGAGAGAAGGTTATTCGTTTACACCATGATATCCCGACAGCAGGTCATGGAGGTATCAAGAAGACGATGTTAAGAATCCAAGAAAAGTTTTATTGGCCGAAAATGAAATTAGATGTTGTCTCCTTTATCAGAGCATGTGATCCATGCAATAAAAGAATGGATTACGGAAAAACTAAAGCACCTTTAGGTAAATTTCAAGAAAGTACAGAATTTGGATACCGGATTTCGTGTGTGACATTGTTGGCCCATTACCCCTAACAAGCTCCAAAAACAAATACATACTGACAGTTATAGATCATTTTACAAGGTACGGAGAGTTTATTGCATTGCCAGACCAAACTGCAGAAACAATAGCCCGAGCACTTGTGCAGAGAGTCATTACGAAGATGGGAGTACCCTGTGAATTAATTACTGATCAAGGCTCAAATTTCACATCCGAAATAATGAAAAGCAGCATGTGTGCTCTACTAAGAATAAAGAAACTTCAAACCACCGCATATCATCCCATGAGCAATGGTAGAACAGAAAGAGTTCATAGATCCATACCCAAGATGCTAAGTCATTATGTCAACCGAAATCAAACAGACTGGGACGAGCTCCTACCAATGGTAAATATGGCTTATAACTCTCAAGTGCATGATTCAACAGGATTTTCTCCTTTTGAGCTAGTCTTTGGAAGAGAGATGAAGACTCCCTTAGAAGATGATCTATTGATCACAGAAGAAGATGATGGTTACCCTGATTATGTCGAAGATCTTAAGATGAAGTTGAATGCCGTAAGGAATTTGTCTCAACAATGCCAAGACCATGCAAGAACCCAGCAAAAGAGACAATACGACAAGAATTCTAAGCTAAATAAATTTGAAGAGGGCCAACGAGTATACCTTCACGTGCCCCAAGTGAAAAAAGGAAGAGTGAAGAAGTTGTCTAGACCATGGAAAGGTCCATACACAATTGTCAAGGTTATATCAGATTTGAATGTCGTACTCCGAATTAAAAGGAAGAATGTAACTGTACATGTGAATCGAGTAAAACCTGTCACCGAGTTTAAGTTGCAAGAACAAGGAAGTAGCCAAAATGATCCAAAAGCTGCTCAGGTAGCAGAAGAAGAAGAACAGGAAGAAATCATTGAAGAGACCGAAGACCATGAAGAGGCATTCAATAGAGTAGCCGGACAAAATGAAGAACAAGACAGGAGAGAACCAAGCCCAGGAACCGCAGAAGAGCGACCAGGCCCTTTTAGATCCATAAGAGATAGAAGAAAACCGTGTAGATTCAAAGACTATGAAGTTTATTAAATAATAGGAATGTATATACATATTGTTATGACAGTGAACGCGTATTGCATCGTTTATTTAGTAGTTAAAAGTAAACGCAATGTATTGAATAATTATGTATTGTTTGTTATTTGAGGATGTTATATGATACACTAAAATATTCCTCAAATAACAAACAATACATAATTATTCAATACATTGCGTTTACTTTTAACTACTAAATAAACGATGCAATACGCGTTCACTGTCATAAACAATATGTATATACATTCCTATTATTTAATAAACTTCATAGTCTTTGAATCTACACGGTTTTCTTCTATCTCTTATGGATCTAAAAGGGCCTGGTCGCTCTTCAGTGTAATGGCGTTGCACATGGTGTAATAAGCACACAGAACTAATCCAAGTCCATCTTCGTTCATATAAGTTGAATTTACTCGAAATTTAGAAATATAACATTGCAATTAATTTGTAAATGAATTTAGAATAGTGGTTGAGAAGGGTCTTGAAATAATTACTCACGTTTCTCCTTTGTTTGAGTCCAATCTATATTCAAAATGCACTAAAACACTCGTAGGCGCACCCAAACTACTATATGTGTACCGGTGTGTTTCGCATCTCACTCCACCAAAATAGACTTACTTCACACACTCTACATTGCCAATCCCTCCGCCTACCTCCGAGCCCTCAACTCGACTGCCGACTCGTGCTGACGAGTGCTGACCCTTGCATTTCCTCAGCACGGCCAGTCACCTCACATCACGCGGTTAAAGGGACTTGGGTTAGTCCAGTTAATTTACACACTGTGTAATTACTAAAATACCATCTAAAAATTACTATATTAAAATAGTAGTGTGCGTGCGCGCTACATCACTCTCCCTTTCAGGAAAGATGGATCATACAGAATTTTCATGGTGATACATCTTAGATTCTCAGAATATAACAAACATTTACAATACTTCAAAAAAAAATGTATAGGATAACATTTTACATTACATCATTTTTTTCACGACTTAAAAGGACAAAATAGTATTTTAGGCTGCGTAAGTTCTTATAATCTACAATTTAATTCTACTTGACATTGACAATCACTTAAGATATATGTCCTCCTAACTACATTACATTTCTTGAGCTTGGCAAGTCCCCACATATTTATAACAAATATAGTCTTTGCAACACTGACCTGACTGGTTCAGCACTACAATGAATTTCACAATACCGTACTTCAAGGCGGGCTTGGTGTATTGAATTGAACAAAGGAAGACTCCTGAATAATTTCTGCGAGCGGAGTTCCATGTTCTACTCGAATGGTTGGGGCTTGCCGCTCAGCAACTGAGGACATCCTCGCACAGGTTGGCATTTTCCTGTGACAAAACAAAACTACGCAAAGTACACTATTCAAAATGAACAAAATAAACATTGAAACTATGATAATGTAGAAATAGTTCAGTGGGGTTTCTATACTTTCTTTGATACTAGGGTACAAAACATGTGTATCATTTAAAAGCTTGTTAAGGTCTAGTTCTATGTGATTATCTTTAAGATTGTCCTTGACTTTTTGCATTGTTTCAAATAACAAGCTACTGTTTTTAAAGATTAGATTTTCTTCGTGAGATAGCAACAGATTAATCTTTGGGATGTGCAAATGGTTAATGTCAAATTTATATTTTATATTTCCTTGAGTCCTCGAGAATAACTTATTATATTTACCAAAGATAGCGCAACTTGAAGCCTGTTTTAATATTCCAGACTTGTTTAAAGTTAATTCTAAATAACCTAGATGTGGTGGAGAGATAACTGAGTTTTCTCCATCAGAACTCCTCATACAGTTAAGTATGACTTTATATGGTTCCTTTAGGCTATAGATCCAATCATTGCCGTTTTGGATCCATACAGGTGAAGTTACATTTATGGTTAAGGTTCGTGAACATTTTTTCTGTGACTAGGTTAGATCCCATGAATAGAGCGAATATACAATCATTAACGCTATGATGCAATACATTTATAGAGTTAGGACACAAATAAAAAATGACTTAGTCTACACTGACTTAGTGTGTTAAAATCGATAGGTGCATAATACTGTCTCTCTTTGGAGATCAACAAATAATCAACTTGTACATTCCATTTTAACCAATGTTGAAGGTTTGTTTGGTACAATGGAATAACTTCTACTTTATAAAGTTCAAGACGTCTGTCTTGCGAACTTAAAGGTACAGTTACGATCAATCTAATTCCTGTCTTGGTGGCTAAAGCATGAGCAGTGCAAAAGGTGTAATACATAAATACGTCCTCTTCATTAACTGGTATAATTAGTTTCAAATGACGAGGTATGACTTTTCCTATGTCAAGCAATATGTTTACAAACTCATGGGGTGGTAGTAATTTGCTGCTTATTCTACCTGTGTTTACTAATTCTAAAGCTTGCCTAAACTCAACAATTCTTAACTTTGCTTCATCTATGGTTTGACCTAAATGACGTGCTAGACTGACAGATTTTAAATGTTTTGTTAATGAACGATGTAGCATAATGTTTTCTTGTTCGAATCCTTGGAGTGAAGTGATTAACATGCTATTTGAATGAGTAAGTTTAGTCATTATCTCTGATATGGCTTTAGTATTTGTTACCTGACCTCATTACAACCAGCTCAGCACTTGTTACGCAACCTGCTGACAACTGCTAGCAGCTGTGTACTTACTGACCTAGCTTAAGCTGTACTCCTGCTCTACTCTGTACCTAGCTGTACAAAATGCCCACAAAATATCCTTGTGGCAATTGTGATATAGGTGTCAGATTTTCAGGAATAAAATGTACAGGAAAATGTAAAAAATGGTACCACTCAGGATGCCAAAACATTCCAGAAAAAAGCTTAAAAAAATGGACCGAATCTGAAATTGCAAAATGGCAATGTATTACCTGTAGAAGAGACCAACAGCTTGATCAAGAACATAGTGATCCAAATTTAAATTTAAATACAACTCCAATCACTCCAGACCGTTCTTTTCAAGGCCTTGAAAATAGTTTTACTCAATGTGTTAGTTTTGGAAGCACAACTCCCTCTATCCCTCCCTCTCTGACTGACTTAAAACTAGACGAAGTAAAATCTAAACTGATTGACCATGAAAAGCTAGAAGATCAGGACTTAGAAAAATCTCTGACCCTAGCTGCAGAGGCCGGAACAATCTTACTACAGGAGAATAATGAACTGAAAAATAACATCCACTATCTAAATAGTCGAATTTCTCTACTTGAAGCCAACTCACTTAGTATGGAAGCAAAAGTTGAAGAACTCTCAGCCATAGAAATTAAACATATACAGAAAATTGAAATCCTGCTAAACAAGTTGGAGGATGTAGAGCAGGAGCTTATTAAATGTAAACAAGATAAATCTGACTTACAAAATATTTTTGAGGAACACGACATAAAACAATCAGAAATGCTCACTGGTTACCTATATAAAATAGACGAGCAAGAAAAAATCATCTCAAAATTGAAAACAATGACTGAGCAAACTGATAGTTACAATTTTAAAACTTTTAAAGACATGGAAACCCAAACAACCTTTGTTTAGCTCACAATCGACAAATCCTAATCCTGCTTCTTTGTTGGATCTAGCTCTTGTCCTGGAAAAATTTGACCATATGGAGCAGTCCATGGCAGATCTTGCGAGTTATGTCATGAATAATTATGCCCCTCTGCCAGCCCTTAAGGCTGATGTCCTGAATACAATAACGGGACAAGAAGACCAGAACAAAGAAATGAATATAAGGAAGACACAGAAGGCTTGTCTTACTAAATTAAAGCCAGTTTCAGAACTAAAAAGTAAAAACTACCCAATAAGACAAACTAGAAAATCAAATTACTTTAGTGTTTCATTACAAGTAAAAAAGTGTAGAGACCACAAAACACCGGAATTTGATCTAATTACGCCTGACCAGACTATACAGAAGAGTGGGGGAGCTAGACAAACCCCGTCACAAAAACTGATCAGCTCTCTTGCGACACAGGGTCCCGGCCCGATACCTGACCATCATGAACAGATGAGTGGGGGAGCCAGACAAACCCCGTCACAAAAACTGATCAGCTCTCTTGCGACACAGGGTTCCAGCCCGATACCTGACCAGCATGCACAAAAGAGTGGGGGAGCCAGACAAACCCCGTCACAAAAACTGACCAGGACTCTTGTGACACAGGGTTCCGGCCCGATACCTGACCATCATGAACAGAAGAGTGGGGGAGCCAGACAAACCCCGTCACAAAAAACTGAAAACACCAGACACTCCAGTACTAAATAGCAATAAGATAGTTGTTGAAGCGCAGGTACATTTTCCAAATGACTATTCACCACCTAGACAAAGTACTTTTTATAGAGTTCATCCAGAAAAACATTTTTTAGGCAAACATCCAAAGGCAATTCACAAATTCAAACAAAAATACAAAACCAGGATCTTTGTAAATCCCCATCACCCTGCAAACAAGTTAACCTAAAAATCACTGTTCTACATCAGAATATCCAAGGACTGAAGAATAAAACTAACAGATTAGTCCACCTTCTTGAAGAAGTACAGCCAAGGATCTTAATACTCACAGAACATGGACTTAAAGAAGACATTTTAAAAAATATAAAAATTTCTGGCTACACACTTGCCACCTACTTTAGTAGAAGTAACCATACTAAAGGAGGAGCAGCAATATATGTTGACGAAAACATATTCCACCTGACAGAGACAATCCCTGTTTCAGCATACTGTCAAGAATTAATCTGCGAAACAGCAATGATTAAGCTAACATTGAACAAGAAACCATTATACATTACTGGAATTTATAGACCTCCTTCTGGTAACCTTCATCAAGCACTGAGTCTAATATCAGAAATGTTGGAAAAAACAAAAGCAGAAAATCACCCCATTCTGTTATTAGGTGACATCAATGTTGACTGCTTAAAGACTGACAACGAAAACAAACAACTTAATAATGTTTTGGCCAGTCACAACATTTATAGATTGAATCTACCTCCTACTAGGATTACATCGAATACAAGGTCTTCAATTGACTGTGTTTGTACAAATCTACCACTTGAAGACGTAGAAAGTAAGGTATTTCACAGCGGCCTATCTGACCATACTGCACAACTTTGTACGTCACAAATAAGGACTTATCAGGAAAACACCTATTACAGTGGAATGAGCCGAAACTATTCCCAGAATAACCTTAGTATGTTAAATGCTTTACTGCTACAAGAAAATTGGGATGAAGTGCACAATGCTTACACTGCAGAAGAAGCATATACTAAATTTATGTCAATAGTTATCATGGCTCTCAATCAAGCATGTCCATTAAAGAAAATTAGAAGGAAAAAGAAGGTGACAAATAAACATTTTGTAGACCATCAGGTAAAACTTGCTAAAAGAAAACTTCCTTCAGAAACTTCTAGTATATGAGAAAACAAATAATGAAGAAGATAAACGCAATCTAGCAAAGGCTAAGAAAGAATATGACTTGAGGCTGAGAAAATTAAGACAAGAGGCATCAGCCAGTTTCATAAATAGAGCAGAAAATAAATCTAAAGCCTTGTGGAAGATAATTAACGATGAAAGACAGACAAAAAATGTAATACAACAAACACTCAAGCTTGAAATTGATGGACATGTAGAAGATAACCCCTATAAAATTGCAAAGCATATGAATCACTTCTTTACCAGCATCGCTGAGAGAACGCTGAAAAACAATCCAAAACCATCCATAGACCCACACACAACCTCGGACACCGGCCATGACTTACATAACTACCAACACGCAAGCCAAATAGAAATACAAAATATTATAAAAAATCTCAAACAAAAAACTTCTGCAGCCACCGACAATATCTCCACAAAAAATACTTAAACATTGTAAGGAATCACTAACAATCCCCCTCACAAGTATTATTAACAAATCATTGAGTCAAGGTCAATTTCCATCAGCCCTAAAACTTGCAAAAGTTTACCCAAAACATAAAAAGGGGAGTAAAACCGAAGTTGGCAATTACAGGCCAATATCAATATTGCCAACTTTCTCTAAAATCTTAGAAAAAGTTGTCCTGAGAAGGCTTTTGGACCACTGTGAGAAGTTTAATTTATTAACTGAGAGACAACATGGTTTCATCAAGGGAAAATCAACCATGACCGCCCTGACCGATTTTGCTGACTACATAATTGACAACCTTGAGGAAGGAAAACATGTTACTAGTTTCTTCCTAGACCTGAGTAAAGCATTTGACTGCTTGAGCCATGATCTCATATTACACAAATTAGACAAATTAGGAATTAAGAGCACAGCCAAGATGTGGTTTAAAAGCTATCTTAAAGACCGAAAACAAATAGTAGAAATAAAACAAGCAACAAGTGGAATCACAGCAATAACTAGATCAAGACCTTTACCTATAAATCGAGGAGTGCCCCAGGGGTCTGTTTTGGGACCAGTATTATTTATACTGTTTACAAATGACATACCCGAACACCTGGACAAATTTTGTACAGTTTCAATGTACGCTGATGATACCACCTTGCTCTTGAGTGGACAAAAAGACAATCTAGATATCAGATCATTCACAGCCTTGAACATGGCTTATCAGTACTGCCACTCAAATGACTTGGTGGTAAATCCAGACAAAACTAGTCAAGTCGCATTTGGGAGAAGATGTGATGAAGTACCAACAATACCCGACGTGGAAAGAAACACCCAAGCTAAATATTTAGGAGTCATTGTTGATGAGGGATTTACCTGGTCACAGCATGTAGACAATCTTCTCTCCAAATTAAATTCCTCCCTTTATATGATCAAACGTACAAAATCTATAAGCGACATATCTACTGCGAAAATTGCCTACCATTCCTTGTTTGAAACTCACATCAGGTATGGCCTAATGATATGGGGAGGAACTTCTGCAAGTAATCTTCAGAAAGTTTTGATTCTACAAAAGAGGGCCGTAAGAACCTTAGCTGAGCTAGGCTACAGAGAAAGTTGTAGAGAAGCCTTCAAAACCCTGAAGATTATGCCAATAGTAAACCTCTACATAAAAGAAGTCATCTTGTATGCTGTTGGACAACCCCTGACGCAGAATAGACACCTACATGACTACAATACTAGACACGGTACTCGTTACCAACTACCAGTTCACCATCTCTCCCTATATGAAAAGAAACCCTCCTACATGGGCATGAAGCTGCACAACCTTCTACCTGAAGAATTGAGATGCCTCACCGGGAGAAGACTGAAGACTACTCTTACTGACTGGCTAATTAACAATCCTTTTTTACTCACTTAACGAGTTTATTGAAAGAAGACAATGAACATTGCCATTTGAAAAGCTTATTTTTGAAATTGTAACAACTGTTTTGTGATGATTTTATTTGACGCCATTTCAATACTTAATGTATTTGAAAATAAAGAATATTTGTATTTGTATTATTTGTATTATTATAACTCTTATTGGGGAGACTTGGGGAATCTTGTAGGCTACATAACAATTTTTAAAACATAAATTTTACAATAACATTAAAAACAACAAAACCAACTACGGCCCAGACTTAAATATCAAAGAAACCTCACAATTTTTATAACTTGCCCAACTTGATATCAATAAGAAACCGCTTTTGTGAAATGGAAGGAAAGAATTGTCCATGTGTTACCAGAATCCAAACTCTCACATGTTGAAGCCACTTAAACAAATCTCGTCATGTGTGAGAAATATCTTACATATTTTCCCCATATTCATCGCCAATTCTATACCTAATAAGTTGAAATCATATGCTAAGTTAAATAAATTGAAATATCTAAACATTCAAACCATTCGATAATAGCAATTGAATAGAGTGGAGGCCGCTTATTGAAGTCTCTCCCAATAAACTATATATCAAATTAATCTGTGAAACATCCCGATTAATTAGGTATATTTGTCTTACTTAAGTTTTATTTTCGATAGCAAAAGTTTGATTAAATATATGACTGCAGAATCGACTAGTGACTAGTCATTCAACATAGAAGAAACATTATTAACCCTTTGCGCTCGAAGGTAGTATTTGTTATTTGTCCTTGGAGCTCGTATGGCCAGCTCTACTGGCCGCCGCCATTTTGTCAGGAGCGCGGATTAATTTTTGCTGTAATGTTATCTCAGCTCGTATGTCCATCTGTACTGGCCAATATATAATACGTCCATAGCTCGTAAGGCCAGCACCACTGGCCACTAAACATAGCAGTTATTTTCTAATATTCTATTTGTTTTATAATGAATGGTGAGTGCTGAAACCTATCGAGCAGCTTTTGAATTAAACAACTAAGCCTTTATTTCAATCGTTTTAGCGCCAAAGCTCAGTGCAGGCAGTAAGGTTATGTACGAAAGACTGCACAGTATGCAGTAACAGAAGGGCTGGCAAAGAAAAAAAACATAGTAAATTTTGGCAAGACTTGTGCTAGCCAACCCGGACTACACATCAGTGGATGTTTAAAAAATTTCATTCCGTAAAAAAATTTAAAGAATAAGAAAATTGTAAAATAGTTGTGACTGTGTATATAGTAATAAAACATAGAACTGTAATGACATTTATTTTCTTACATTTGTGTAGCGTTTTTAAAGCTACATTGATTTATTTATTTTTTATTAAAAGTTAAATTAAATAAAAATTTTGGGATCGAAATATTGGGATTTAATTTTAGATTAGATTGTGAAATGTCAGGGTAAAAACGAACATGTAATCCTTTGGCAAGTTAATACTGGTAGTTTTGAATTGTTAGGAAGGCAGGTTGACTTCCTTGACTTGATTAGAACTTGTCTTGTGGCGAGTATTGTTCTCCTTGTTTGATACAGCTGGACCAATGAGAGAACACCGCGGATGTCCTGAAAAGTTGGTTGGAAAGGGAAGTATTTAAGGAGGGATTTTGAGGTAAGCACCAAATTTATTGTACGTTTTATTGAAATAGTCTTCTTGATCTGATATTAAATTAATTTTGTTGTCTTTTTTATAGGAAAAAATTAAATTCATAGAAACTACAGAGCAATCTGAATAACTTATTCTCGAAGAACAAATTAAAGCATAATAGAATCATACAAGTTACATTTGGTTCATACTTGCAAGAAATGTGAATTAAATTTGAACTTAGTTAAATAACTTTAATGGAGATTTGGTAATTTATTAATATTTAATTGAATCGGTTTTATTGTGAGTTATTAATTGGAAATTAATTGAACATTAATAATTGTTTGAGAGAGTTGTAATCTGAATTGCAGAGACTTGAAAGTTAAGGTTCAAATAGAGTAAAGAGAAGTTTAAATTTGTATTTTGAATTTTGAGTGAACTTAGAAGTGAACATTTTTATTTTAGTTATTTCCAAGTGGTATTTCATTTTTATTTTAAAACTTTATTATTTTATTTTAGAAGAGAGCTCTGATTTGTAGTTTGATATATTTGATTAATATGTTTATTTCTTGCCAAAGGAATTTTTAAATTTAATAAAATTCTTTGTGGAAAATAGAGTGATCAAAATTCTGAAACGTTGAACTTATTAATTTGCCAGTTTAAAATAAATCCATTATTTTTATTTAGAACTGTGATTTTTATTTTAGACAAACCAGATAATATTTAATAGTTAACAAATTTAGTAATAAATTGTACTACTGAATATTCACTAGGAGCTTACTAATAAAAAATATTTTATATCGTCTTGGATGTCTCATTGATAATTTAAATATTAATACTCTGGAATATTAATATCACCAATCCAAGTCGTTATAATTTGTTAACAATATTAATGTAAGATTTATATTTCCTAAATTCATGCTTATCTTAGTATTAGAAAGTTTAAGTTATATAAAAGTAAATTTTAAATCAGCCTATAATTCTTCTCTAAACATTGACTGTGCAAACGAGACAAATGGCGTGTAGTGGGCCTATAGCCTACACTGAAATGATAGAAGAGATGGAAAATAGAGAAAATCTAGAAAATTTTACTAGAAGACGTGTGCTAACTATTCTTGACTACACGTAGGCCTAGGTATGTATTTTTAAAAGTTTAATTCCGTAAAATAATTTATAGATTAAGAAAAATGTAAAATAGTTAATGTTTGAGTGTAACATAAATGAAAAGGCATACTTTATAACATTTTATTTACATAGCCTATCTTTGTTAAAAATACACGTTTAAGAGTTAAATTTTCCAAATGTAAGTTTATCTTTGTAATAGAAATATTCATTAAAAATAAATTTTAAATTGTTTTTCAATTCTTCTTTAAACATTTTAAATTACTATGCAAATAACGCTGAGGAAATTGAAAATTAATTCCGATCTGGTGAGGCAAACAACAAATACGGCCGCCGAGCTGTCAATAAAAGAAGCGCGGCCAGCAGTACTGGCCATACAAGCTGCGAGGACAAACTACGGCAAAACCAACACAAGGTGTCTGCAACCTTGGTGTGGCCAGTACTGCTGGCCTTTCAAGCACATAGGGTTAAACAACTAGGACTAGTCCTCTAACAAATGGGAGGGTTAAAAAATATTTATTTATTTATTTCATTCCAACGGCAAAACCAATGTTTACAAATCAAATCTATAACATGCATATACTTAAATATACTAGTAACAGAATACTAGCATGCAAGCAGTATAAATACAAGCAGTATGTAACAACTTGAAAAGTATACTAAGAATAATAACAGCGATAAATATGTATATATAGTAACAAAAACAAAAACAATTAATAAATACTATCTGTACGTATGCAAGAAATAAAAGACAAACCAAAGTTTACAAATCAAACCTATAACAAGCAAATAATAAGTATACCAGCAACCGAATACATGCAGATATAAATACGAGCAAAGTATGTAACAACTTGAAAAATATACTAAGAATAATAACAATCGATAAATATGCATATATAGTAACAAAACAATAACAATCAATAAATACTATATGTACGTATGCAAAAAATAATAACAAATGAAGAATAGATACGGTAGGACGTTTCATGTAGAGTCCTGCTGTGCGGCTGTCAATACTCCTCTCCTTATGGTCGAAACCCCGTCGTGGAAGAGATCCAACCCGCCGCAGTGACGGTTGCCAATCCTCATCATCCTTGCAAGTGGACCATGGAAGTCATAGTTTCTTGAATATTGGCGCCTCCCAAACAACTCCCTCGAACGAGTCCCCGATGGTATACGGAAATCCACTCGCGAAATCCTTATTGGTGTGATTTGCTATCAACTCCACACTCTTATTTTTACCTAGATTTAAATTTAAGGTATGAAATTCATTCCCTTACCTGTTATTTCTGAAGCTCTTGGGTGAATCATTCTGCAAGGATATACTGTTAAATTAACTTTATTTAACACTCTGGGTAAGAAGTCCTCTCCAATAATGTTTTCCTTAGTAACTCCATTATGCTTGTCTATAATATGATCTCTTGAAGCAGCCACTAGTGATATTTCTGTTATTCTTGTTCCACTCTCTAAGCCAGTTGTCTCCAGATCAAAAAATACAAAAGTTTTTGTTTCCATTATCTAATAATGGGAGGAAGACCTTTATTTCAAATTGACTTATTATTTAAAGTATAGTCCAAAAGTAGTACAAGTACGTGAAAGATGTGCAATCTCAAACCCAAGTGCTGAATAGTGAGTAAGACAACTCCAGCCTTTCAATTCAAGATCAAACTATGTATTAGACTGTGATCAACACAACAAGAACTGAGCTGATAGTATAAAGACTGAGCGATGTGGTGACTGGTTAGACAGTAAATAAATACCTAAAGCCTGGACTGAGAAAACAGTGTTGCCAACCTAACCTCGGCAAAACTCCCTAGTTGTGGTGAATAAATTCCCCTAGATTTACCGAAATTTCCCTAATTCAGAAGAGTTTAAATATAGTTATTGGTTAAGATTATACATTGTAAAACCTTTCAAAATATGCAATGTCTTGAAATTTACATAGGCCTACTTCATGTAAGTGTGTTGGTTAGTTTATTTTATTTAAAAAACGTGATTAAGTAGACTGTCAGCATTTCAAACTAATAGAGGGGGAAATTTCGTTTACACGAACGCAAACACACACACACACACACACACACACACCCACACACACACACACACACATATCTCAAAATACCACACTCAATTATTGTTTTTTATAATAATAGTTTAAAACACTTGCACACTAGGCTCATATTTATTTACACTGATATGTGACGATTGGCTCTAGTTATTTAGAGGTTTTTTTTTTTAATAATACATATCTATTTTAAATTTCTTGTAATGGTTATTTTCTACTCTAAAGTCATAGCAAGTAGTAACTTTAAGCGCTCTTTTAGCATGTTAAACTCCCTCGAGTGATTCAGTATTCAACTTCATTCTTTCTTTTCTTTTCGTGAGGTTTATGGCAGAAAAAAATATTTCCGGTGCTGCACTAGAATGTGGAAGTTTTAGGAGTTTCTTAATAAGTGTAGTTAAGGTTTCAAACATTGGGAAATCATCACCTTTCTTTACTGCATTAATGTCATGCCAGAATGCAGATATACAAGATTGGTCTGAAGCAAGTCCTGTTTCATTGTTTTAAGCAGACTACATTTTCCATCAAGCTTTGTTAAATGTTCATAGTTTACCATGTTAGGGAATTGTAATGTATTGAATTACAATAATAATTATAATAATAATTATTATACATATTATAAATTGTTACTGGCAAGTTAAAGCCACAGCCAAAGACCAACTGTATGATCTATGATGCTGTGACGTCATATGGGGTGATTAGTTTGAATAAATGCCATTGGCTGTTCTCATCACGCCACCAGATCGTACCACCTACCACTTCCAGTGTCCTGCCCTTGCCTCTCTCTCTGTTACCCTCCAACCTTAACCGAGCACAGACGATGATGTAAACTAATTCAGTCTTTTATTCCGATTCCCCCGTAACACGTACACAACAATTGGCGACGAGGTATTAATGCGATCCCGCGAGTGCAATGCAACCTGTTCGATTGTGCGTAAATAATTTCTCCGAAAATTATAGTGGGAGGAAGTGTGTCTGTAGTTTGGCGTCACGTGGACTCAAAATCGGTACATTTTGATGTTGGAAGACAAGGTCGTAAATTAGAACATTTCGTCTTTATTTAGTGAAACAGTAAAAATGGCGGGAATTATTGGCGGAATTGGTGACTTCGACAACAGTGCAGAAACTTGGAATTCGTATGTTGAACGATTTGAATTATTCGTTGACTGTAACAGTATTAGTGACGACAAAAAGGTTAGTACGTTACTAACAGTCGTGGGTGTGAAAACGTACAGTTTGTTACGAGATTTATGTACGCCGGAAAAACCTTCAGTGAAAAAGTTTGATGAATTAGTGAAGTTAATTCAGGACCATTTGTACCCGAAGCCATCATTCATAGCTGAAAGGTACAAATTCAGCAAAAGGAATCAACAGGAAGGAGAATCAGTCGCAGAGTACATCGCCAGCCTCAAGAAGTTGTCTGCATACTGCGAGTTTGGCGCATCCCTCAACGACTATCTCAGAGACAGAATGGTGAGCGGCATCAGGAGTGAGTCGACCAAGCAGAGGCTGTTGGGAGAGACCACCCTAACCTTCGACCAGGCTGTGAAAATCGTCTGCTCAGTGGAAGCGGCGGAGAAGAATGCGGCGGCATTGACAGTGAACGGCGGCAGCCGGGTCCAGCGGATGGCAGCGCATCACCACCCACATGTGAGAGTCGGCGGCAGCGGTGGCAGCGCGAGCTACAACGCAAGGCACGAAGTCAAGGTGCAGTGTACGTGCTGTGGGCAGTGTGGTCACTATAGGAAGCAGTGCAAATTGTTTGGTGTTGTGTGTCACAAATGTGGTAAAAGAAATCACATATCTAAGGTATGTCGATCTACTGAAATTAGTAAGTTACCAGACAATCAGCTTTCGAAAGTTAAGAAAGGTATATCTTATCAGTCTAATTTTCAAAACAAGAAAAACAAAGATTATAAGAAACATAATTTTGTAAATGATAGTTCAGAACTGTCAGATTCAAATAATTCTAAGAATTATGTTCAGAGTGATGAAAATCTTGAGAGTTATGTCGAGGACATACAGAATTTATTTAAAGTAAATGAAACTCACCGTAAAAGAATTAGAGTTGACCCAATTAAGATTAAAGTCCTAGTGCAAGGTCGAGAAACCATATTTGAAGTTGATACTGGAGCTAGTGTCATAGTGTGTAGTGAGGATTTTTATGAAAATAATTTTAGTTCTTGTAAGTTGTTAGAAAACGACCTAACTTTGAGTTCGTACACTAATGAACCTATTATACCTGTGGGCAAAGTTAATGTTGATGTTTGCTATGAGAAAATACATAAATGCTTAGATTTGTATGTGATTAGAGGAGGTTCACATCCTTTAATGGGTCGTGATTGGCTTAAAGTACTGGGAGTTGACATTTCGTTTAAAAATAACTTGTGTGTTATAAACAGACCTATAGATAACAAGGCTAATTTCGAGACAATGACGTCCGAGCTAACTAATCAATTTTCCAGAAGTGTTCACTGAGAAACTAGGTCAGTATACAGGCGAACCAGTAAAACTAAATCTAAAAGAAAATGCTAGACCTAGGTATTTTAAGCCAAGACCGATACCATTCTCATTGAAAAGTAAGGTAGAAAAAGAACTACAACGCTTAGTTGACGAACAAGTGTTAATTCCAGTAAGCAGCTCGGAATGGGGAACGCCCATTGTACCAGTATTAAAAAAGAACGGTGAAATTAGGCTATGTGGAGACTTTAAAGTTACTCTAAATCAGTATCTAGAAGTAGACAAGTACCCTATACCTAGAATAGAAGATTTATTTGCAAATTTACAGCATGGAGAACGTTTCTCTAAAATAGATCTTAGTCAAGCCTATATGCAATTAAAGTTAGATAGTGAGTCACAAAAATTATGTACAATTAGCACGCATAAGGGTCTTTTCTCATATTGTAGAATGCCTTATGGAATCTCATCAGCCCCAGGCATATTTCAAAGAGTTATTGAACAATCTTTGCATAATTTAGAAGGCATATCAGTGTTCATGGATGATATTCTTATCACCGCACCTAATAACGAAACTCATGTAAGTAGGTTGCAAGAGGTTTGTAAACGCCTGAGTGAAAAAGGATTTACCGTAAAGAAAGATAAATGTACGTTCTTTGTAGACAAAATCGAGTATCTTGGTTTTAGTATCGATAAAGATGGACTGCATACCTCTGAATCTAAAATTAAAGCTATAAATCAAGCACCTGTACCTAAATCTGTCACTCAAGTCAAAGCTTTTATTGGCTTGGTGAATTATTATGGAAAGTTTATCAAAAATTTGTCAACAATCTTGAGTCCGTTGTACAACTTGTTTAAAAAAGGACGTGCCATTTGATTTTGATGAAAAATGTCTCAAATCATTTATCCATGTCAAGGATGTTTTTGACTAAAGCACCAGTTTTGGCGCATTATGATTCAAAGTTGCCTGTAAAACTAGCAGTAGACGCAAGCTCGACAGGGCTGGGCTGCGTACTTAGTATCATAACCCCTGAAGGCGTTGAGAAACCTATTGCATACCACTCTCGTACTTTATCACCAGCAGAATGTCAATATTCACAAATAGATAAGGAAGCTTTAGCAGTAGTATATGGAGTAAGGAAATTTCATCAATATTTGTATGGCCGAAAATTCACATTGTGTACTGATCACAAAACCTTTAATTAGCATATTTGGACCGAAAAAGGGTTTACCTGTTTTCGCAGCAAGCCGATTACAAAGATACGCATTATTTTTAAGTGGATACAATTTTGATGTACAGTATGTAAGGTCAGAAAAGCATGGTAACGCAGACGCATTATCACGCTTACCATTAAGCACTAAACACGTTGTAAATAATAACAATGAACCAAGGTGGAAAGGTACCTATTTACACTGTATCGCTGAAAGTTCAGTACCTTTAACTTTTGAAGATGTAAAAGCTGAAACCCAAAATGATCCTATTATAAAACAAATACATAACTATGTGATGTACGGATGGCCAAATTTTTTGTCAGGAGAGAATAGGGAATTGTTACCTTATTTCCAAAGGAAGGACGAGCTAACAGTTTGAGCATGGCATTGTTATGTGGGGATATAGAATTGTTGTTCCTAACAAGTTGCGTAGCTACATATTAAATGAGTTTACACGCGAGTCACTTGGGAATTGTAAAAATGAAGTCAGTAGCAAGATCCTATATTTGGTGGCCAAATATAGATGAAAACATTGAAAGCCTAGCGAACAATTGCTCTTCCTGTCTTATGGAACGTTCTAGTCCTAGTAAGAGTAATCTACATGTTTGGCACTATCCATCTATGCCATGGGAAAGATTGCATATTGATTACTTGGGTCCTTTCAAAGATAAGACCTACTTGGTAGTAATTGATGCTTACACTAAGTGGTTGGAAGTATTTGAAGTAGGCTCTACTTCAGCTAAGCTAGCTATAGAAAAGTTAAGAGAACTATTTTCTAGATTTGGATTACCTGTCACTATCCATAGTGATAATGGACCACCATTTACCTCAGTTGAATTTAAAAAATTTCATGCAACTTAATGGTATAAGACATACATTTTCACCAGCTTATCATCCTCAGTCTAATGGTCAGGCTGAGAACTCAGTTAAGTATGCTAAACGTAAAATAAGATTGGCTTTTCAAGAAAATATTGATACTAAAGTAGCCTTGAATAGGATGTTATTTGATTACAGAAACTCCGTTCATAGCACTACTAACGAGACACCTGCCAAATTAATGTTTAATAGACCACTAAGATGCAGGCTAGATTTACTCAGACCTAATATAGCCAGAACTGTGCAATTAAAACAGGACAAACAAAAAGAATATTTTGGCGGTAGAAAAACGAGAATTCTATTTCCTAATCAATCTGTATTAGTGAGAGATTATCGCTCTAAAGACAAATGGATAGAGGGCATTGTAATAAAACAGTTAAATAATGTGATGTATTCTGTTATGACAAAAACTGGTTTAATTTGGAGTAAACATATTGATCAGCTGATAGGACTACACAGTAGTATTGTTGACAGTGACAGTCAAATTCCACCATCTCAGGACCGTACAGTTGCGGAGCGTGAGACAGGCGCTCAGTGTCCGCCAACTCCAAGCCCAGTCAGAATTAGTAACACTGACCTCACTAGATCAGCTGGTCTCTCCCCCTCCTCACCGCATCATACCTCTCCATGTCACATCACTACCCCTCATTCTAGACCACGTCTTTCTCTACCCTCAGCTGTTCCTTCTCCTGTCACTAGAACAGCTGATCATACAAACAGATACCCAACTCGTATTAGGAAACCTGTAGAGAAATTAAACTTGTAAATAACTTACAGTACTTAAGGATGACATTTAATAATGATATGTGCTATTTATATTTATATGTGTTTATTATATATTTATTATTACACTTGTATTGTTTAATTTATCTATGACTTGTGTGAATTCAATTTATTTTGAAATTTGGAAGGGAGGAAATGTAATGTATTGAATTACAATAATAATTATAATAATAATTATTATACATATTATAAATTGTTACTGGCAAGTTAAAGCCACAGCCAAAGACCAACTGTATGATCTATGATGCTGTGACGTCATATGGGGTGATTAGTTTGAATAAATGCCATTGGCTGTTCTCATCACGCCACCAGATCGTACCACCTACCACTTCCAGTGTCCTGCCCTTTGCCTCTCTCTCTGTTACCCTCCAACCTTAACCGAGCACAGTCGATGATGTAAACTAATTCAGTCTTTTATTCCGATTCCCCGTAACACGTACACAACAGGAATGCTACTGCTGCAGGCACAATTGATGTAGGAGCATTATCTTTGGCCAGAGTTTTGGGATCCATAAACTTCAAATGTTTAATAGTTTCCAACTGACCGAATGGAAATCTATTAAAACCTTGTTGCGTCCTTCAATAATAAAGTGGAGACATTTTTTCTGACAAAGGTCTCTGATTCAATACTGATGTGGGGGGTTTTGGCTAATGTTGCAATTTCTTTTCCCCCCAAAGTAATAGTAAAACTTCCTGTAATAGTAAAAAGCGTTTATGTTCTCTAATAGCTACTTTGGTAATGTCAGTTATTTTGCAAATAACTTGGTTTCAGATAGTATTCAACTAGCTATTTTAAAAGGTTACAAATTGTATCGTAAAGTTTTGGCAGTTTTGGAGATTCCGACTATATTCCTCTATTAAGGTCAAGAAATATTGGGAGCACAAACTCTAAAAACTCCAGATAAACTTTAGTAGTAGGATCGTTTAACCCCTTTAACATATTTTCTGCTGAGTGCACTTTGTCTTCAATAGCAGCTGTAGTAAAAAACAATTTAAGTACATTATATTGCTCAAGTAATGTTTCTACAACTGGTTGCTAAGACACTATCTTGTTTGCCTGGAGTGTAAAAGTTTGTGGGGTTTCACCTCAAGAAATGCTTGGTAGAATTCGAAGTTCACTTGTTCTTTTTGGTGCTACAGATAAAATAATTACAAACACCCCTAGCCAAATCTTCAATATATCTTGGAAGTTCAAGGCAAGCACAAGATGCACAAAAGTGGAAAGAGTGATAAACACATATTGAATATATCTAGGATATCTTTCTTGGGTAACGTTGAAAGGGAATGATGTTTACCCATCATATTGTTTGTAACATCAGCAGCAAATCCAATTAAGTTTTGCCTATATGGAATTCCATTACTTTGGAAAAACGGATATATGTTTATAGTTCATCAGAGGTTGTACCTTCAACAAGAGTAAAAGTTAAGAACTCATCTGCAACTGTGACGGTTTCAGTTACAGTTATAGCAACTAAACACAAATGTTTTGTACACCCTACATCCGTACTTTCATCAAACATTAGGGAAAATTTCTTGACTTTTAATTTCTCTATTAGTTTTTCCCTTTCATTTTCTCCTATAACATCTTTTTTACAAGTGAAGCGCCTTTCGTTCTTGATCAGTTGAAACCGCTTGGCTATTTCAGAATCTGGGCAAACAGCTGCTACAAGTTTCGGTAGATGATCCATAACAGTGAATGGTATATTCTGGTTCAACTAAAAACGAACTCATTTTTAGTTCACCATCTTTTAATTAATAATTCTGTCTTTTTTACTTAGCCAAATGATGCAATATCTACTAATTTGCGTTGTTTACTGCATGATGCAGTGCTAGTAAT
>NW_025783014.1:0-32171 GCF_021130785.1 Homalodisca vitripennis | reverse complement strand
TGTAATTTTTTGAGCAGAGGAAGTTGGGGATATTGCAGTGAGCGGATTAGAAACTTGGAGCAATACTCGAGGGTGAATAATATCGAGATCAGCGGTGTACCAGCAACAAGGAACGAGGATATCACAGCGTGTTAGTGGCGGACGTCGGAGCAGCAATAGGATGTAGAAGTCCAGGAGATGGGACATAGCCGCCGCGCACCGTGCACCTTCCTTCAGAAAAGACCGGGAGCCGTCTGTCATCGTACAGTTCAAGACGAGAGGCACTAAGGAGCAGTGGATCGAAAAGTTAAGGCAAAAGAAGAATTTTGACGGCTAGAGATGTCAATCAGCACTTCCCTGTTCAGCGAATCTTTCATCAACGACCCATCTCTCGCCGGAGAACAAACAGTTCCTCGCGAAACTCAAACAGAAGGGACGGGAGCTCAGCTACAAGTTCGTATGGTGCCGAGACGGCAAGTTTTTTATTCGGAAAAGTGAGGGAGAACCGGTGAAGAAAATAAACTCTTATGCAGACGTGGACTCACTCAAATAAGCATGTAAGTTGCACTTCAAAGTACCCAAACATGGAAACCTTACTAAGTAAACATATTTTAAAAATATGCAATCAAAATACAAAACGTAAATACTAACTGTTTTAATAATTTTTATATTTTCTCAAGATCAATTTAGGCCTAAATCAGAACATAATTTATGCAAATATAAGAAAGCATCAGAAAAAACTTTGACAGTTTTTTATTAGTTTTAAATCAAATTGTACATAAAATAAGTGTTATTGTTCTTAGCGAAATCTGGATTGGTGGTGACGAAGTTGAAGTCTATAATATTTCCTGGTTACAACACATTTCCATTGCTGTAACAATGATTTAAGATCGGGGGGGAATTTTATGCTACATATCGAACGAAATTTGTGTGTCGAACCTAAATTTGAGCTTAACAACAGCTGATACCTTACTTTTTAAAAATTATCTTTTAAAGACTTCTTTTTTTAATCTTTTTTTTTGCATTTATTAGGCTACACAGTTTTAGTGAAAATGATTTTATTGTGGAGCTAGGCAATGAATTAACATCAATTTATAATAACACAGTATTAATTGGGGACATAAATTTAAACATAACACAGAGAACACACGAAATGCAAATAGTTATCTAAGTTTATTAAGTAGTAATGGTTTTGTTCAGTTAATTGATCGCCCAACTAGAATCACTGCCAACTCACAGTCGTGTATTGATCACATTTTTGTCAGACACCGTGATGTTTCCATGTTTAAGAGTGCAATATTTGATGTTGACTTAACTGATCATTGTATGTTAGGCTTAAAACTGACGCTTCCTAGTTGTAAAAATCAGGTTGTAAATAATCATAATAACTTTCAAGGCCAAATAGATTACGATAAGCTATTATTAGATTTGGATTTGATACAGTGGAATGAATGTTTTATAAATAATAATATTGATGATAGTTTTAATTGTTTTTTTAAAAACTTTACTAAATACTATAGACAAATGTAAGAAAAGTCAACGTTTGAAAAATGATAAATTAAACAAAGCTAAATTAATCAGTCCTTGGATAAATAATAAGCTATTAGAAAAACTGAAAAGAAAAAATAAGTTATATCATCTTTATAAATCCAGGCCATATGATAGAAATTTTTTCATGCTATTATAGTGGGTTTTGTAATAAATTAAAACTTGAAATAAATCTTACAAAAAATCAATATTATTCTAAGAAAATTAATGAAGCGAAGGGAGATACAGCCCTTCAATGGAAAATAGTTAATAATTTGAGTGGGGCAGTTAATAAAAAGTCTGTTGAAAAGGTAGCATTAGATAGCGGAGAAATTTTATCTGATCCAATCATTGTAGCTGATACAATAAACAACTATTTTATCGCTGTACAAAATAATATACAATACTACAATAACGATGCTATAGAGCTAAACTTATTACCTAGGATGTCTTCTTTTTTTATTCTTCCAACAAACGAAAATGAAGTGTTTGAAGTTATTAAAAGCTTAAAAAGTAAAAAATCTTCTGGTTTCGACAATATAAGTGTTGCATTGGTGAAACATGTTGCTCGCGTATTGTCTCCTGTTCTCGCTAAAATAATTTAATTTAAGTTTTTCTACAGATTTTATTTCCTCAGAAATTAAAGTCTAGTATTATTGTCCCTATTTATAAGAAGAACACTTCCATTAAATTAGACAACCTACGTCCTATTAGTTTGCTTTCTATTTTTTCAAAGATCTTCGAGAAATTAATGAAAATAAGATTAGTTAGTTATTTGAATAAAATGCATTTTTTTAGTGGCAATCAATATGGTTTTAGAAAGGGGTCGTGTACCGAGGATGCACTTGTTAATGTAACGGATATGATTTATTCTAGTTTAAACGAGGGCAGTAAATCGACGGGATTATTCATTGATTTCCAAAAAGCATTTGACTTGGTTGATTCATGACATATTGTTGTTAAAAATGGAGGATGGCGGGAGTGCGGGGTGTGGCCTTGAGCTGGTTCCGCAGCTTCCTCACGGGGCGGGAGCAGCGTGTGCGGGTTGGTCACGCTGTCAGCGCGCCACTGCCGGGAAGTGTCATATCTGCCACTCTATTTCTGATATTTATAAATGATTTATTAGAACTCGGTTTTAATGGCAAGGCTAGTGCCTTCGCCGACGATATTGCCTTCTTTTATTCCCAGAAGAATACGGGAATTATTATATAGCCAAATTAATGATGATATGTTTATTTTAAAAAATTGGTGTCTTACAAACAAAATGCTTGTAAACGTTGAGAAAACAAAATATGTAAATTTTGGTTTTAATGATTTCAACTTTCATTCTGAATTTGTATTTCACGAATTTACTTGCAGAGGCGACGTAAATCTATGTAATTGTAAGCGAATTGAAAAACAGGATAATTTTAAATATTTAGGAGTCATTTTTGATCGGAAGATAAACATGGGATAAGCACGTAACAGTTTTGCAAAGAAAATTAAAATCTTCAATTAGAAAATTTTACTTTCTACGAAATTTTTGTGACGAACATTTGTTACAAACTCTGTATTTTGCTTTGGTCGAATCAAGACTACAATATGGGTTAGTTTTGCTTTGGAAGTACTTTTAAATATCTAATAGAGAAATTAAAGAGTTGTGCAAAACCATTTTATAAGAATTATTTCTCATAAGAAAAGACGTGATAGTTTCTTTTCCCAATTTTTGCTAAACTTAAAATACTACCTTTGCAACATCTATTTGTATTTAAGGTACTTAGGCTATTTTACATTAAAAGTGGTAATTTGGGAACTACGGACTTAAATTACGGTACTAGAAGCATAGACCAGAGAATGTTACGACTACCAAAAGTCAATAAATCAATCGTAAAGCAGTCTTTTATGTACAATGGGCCGAAACTATTCAATAAATTACCATATGAGTTGAAAATTGCCGTTAACGATAAGTTTTTTTATAGGAAATTAAAAGAGTTTTTACTGACAATAGAGGATTGTTTGTTATTTTTCAAATAAAATTACTTGTACAAATAAAGACTGAATAAATAAAAATAATAAAAACCATGTAAATAAACGAGGATTAATTTTAAGTTTGTTTGAAATGTTATGTAATCTATTATATCATTATTATTTTATTATTGAATTTTAATTATTTTTGTGTACAAAGTTTATTTTAATTTCATTTCAATTGCTAACCAAGTTTTATTTTTATTTAATGTAGTTCATTCTCAACATAGAAACTTATTTTTATGATATATAAAGGAAAAGTAGTTGTGTGTAAATAAATAAAACTATTTTAGAGTAAAAGGTACAAGTTATACTTCAGAAAGATTTTAGTTCAGTTTTAGATTTGGTTCTGAGTTTAAGTTCGTAGTGTTTTAGATAAATAGTAGTGATAAGACTTATGTGGACGCCACAGAGAGCAGCCCGGCTAATACAATTGAAACTTTTATCTGGACGCAGATAAGATACTTGTAATTTAAGTACTCGCACTGGCCACACTACTTGTAAAAGTGGTCAGTCTTTCCAAAGATTGTATTTTGTTAATGACTGTACATATTTGCTGTTGGAAATAAATTCAATTCTTCTTCAATTCAATTCTTCTATTACAAACGATTATTATATGTACTCTCAGGGGAGAAACTGAACAACGGTTTAATACTCTTGAACGTTGGAGGTTCTAGGGAGTTGAAATGTAACTCTGACATGTTTAACACTAGACCATTTCAGGAGTCAGTAAAGTGAGAAGTTTATTGATAGTATTAGTTGTTGTAATCATGACGTCATAAACTCGCCGCTATTGTCATAATCCACAGTGATATCTCGAGATATGATTGAAGCTCTAGTAATGAAAACCTTTGGAGTGAAAAATTAACATTACCCGTTGTACTGAGGTTTATCTGACATTAATTAAATACATGCCGACCACCAAGGAAAATATTGTACATACAGTATGATCTCAAACCCAAGACTGGTTATAATATTAAATGCCTTTAAATATGACGGGTTAAGCGGGGGATATGGGGTTAAAGTCACATTTACGTTCTTTGCGAGCCTTTAAAACATTAATAATTTCTATTTCTATAAGTTATAAGTAATTTTATTAATTTTTTCTTATGAAACAAAACAGGAATTACTATCTTTTAACATTAATACAACTAAAATACAAGTTTCGACGGCTAGTATCAGAGCTATTTTTCGTGTCGGACCATGAAATAACGTATTTTATGTTCGTAACAAGTAAGAGCTAACAAGTTTATACACGTACGGTAAAACTTGTCACAGCCACCTTTACAGCAGGAAATACCTTTACCAAGAATCCAGGAAAAATATAATTGACATACCTATACGACTACTTCCATTCTGAGCTATTTTCCTGTTAGATACTTAGTCAGTACAGCACGTATAGATAGATAAATGACAAGCAGTAAAAAAGAACCTCGGAATTTATTTCATCACCTAGTTATATTAGACTTAAACTGAAGAATAGTTTTAAATATTTAGATAGGTTTTTAACAGAGAATGAACAAGTACACAATAAGAGAAGTCGTCGAAGAGGCAATTTGGAACCAACCTTTAGCCTTTCTTTATCCAAAGATAACTTGTTGTAACTGCCTAGAAAGTATCGTATTATCCAAGCTTGTTACTAAGAAGATTTATCTTATAAACCTTTTGTCATCTTAAATATTAACTTACTAGCATGTATCCGCGGCTTCGCGCGCAATTGTAAACATACCAAGTATTTGATTAAAATAGCGTAGCTCGTAGCTTCCATGCTTTTAGGATACTTCAACTATTTTGGACCAATTTAGAGGAACTCCTTTGGTTGCTAATGAAATTGCGCTTCAATGGTACGCTCAACGTTCGCATTGTAATACCCATGACGTTCCACTCTTTTATCGATGTACAAAACAACACAACCTTTAATTATATTTGGAAGTGAAAAACACACCGCTGGTTGTGGATGCAATAACGCAGTTTACCAATAACACTTGTAGGATCACGTATTGATCAGATTATAGTACTGAGAGTTCAAATATTTACAAACTTTAATATAGTATTAAATATAATTTTAAAAGTTTATGGTAGCTTTAAAAAAATACTTATAGTGTAAATAAAGATAGCTATATTTTTTCATTGTGTATGTTTACATATACTTTATATTTATCACAGAGAGATTTTGCAGGAGCTCCTATAACACAGGATTTAAAAAGAAATCATTGCTTGATAAGTTATAGTAAACTAAAGTTTCTATGTATAACAATAATGTTCTCCATAATGAGTGTTATTTGCTGGAAGAGTGGGAACCTTTTATGAAATTAATTTTACTAAAATCAGCACTGCAGTTAACGAATTTGTTTAATTTCATTCATAAACAAATAGACAGTTTAATAATTGGCATGTCCTGGAGTATATTGGAGTAGTAATATGGAATAAACTTTTTTAAATAATAATGTCACATTAAGTAACAATAAAGTTTCTTGTATATGACTCATCGGAATAAATTTAATTCATTTTGGAAAGTGTGTACGCCAAAATAAAAAAAATGGATACTAATTTTTATATCACGTGGTACACTGTTTTACTATTATAATATCAAGATACAACGTCTGGTACAATGATAAGTGTAAATTTTGTGTGCGGTTGTAGTATTAAAATGCATTTAAATACAAGGACTACATGGCAAACCAACAGTATTTGAGTACAAACATTGGCGGGCGAGCAACCACAATAGTCTGATCTCATATCACGTATCCTTTTCTTTTGTCTGTGTGATTGAGACAAAGGGGAAACATTCAAAATCTTCAAAAACTAGATAATTGCCGAAATAGCCGCAACTTTGTTTGTTTAATTTCTAACATTTTATTTCCGAACGGCCTATTTTAATAAGCTGAGTTTGGTATATAGCTATATCAATTAAAGGCCTACGTACATAAAAATTTAATTATTCACGGTTTATTTTTTAAAATTGTGGCGTCTTAAAAATTTCACAACGTAAATATGTTAAACGGCATTTAAATAACAGTAAACATTTTTAGGTTTTATTTAGATAATTTTAGTTCAAATTTAATAATACTAGGTTTAATAAAATCGGTTGATAAAATTAGGTAGATAGTTCGGTTTTAAAAACTGAGTACTAAACAATAAAAGATGTTATTATGTAATGAGATATGACAACACTAGTATTGGGCAAGCACTGCTAGAGAGCCACAACAATAAACTGTTTTAATGTTAGTTACTTATAACTAGAATAAACGGAGGTCTGAGTGATCTGCCAAAAGTTGATCTTTGTCCCTTTGCTTCTGTTCTAATCGTATTGCGTATTTGATATCCCTTTGGCTTTGTGCATCCCAATAAACAAATCAGACTTAGACCATGTAGGATTGTAACTTACCAGAATCTGTGTAACCAATTGACAACTGTTTATTGTGCCATCCAGATAACGCTTATTTAATAATGTTAAATGTAATATTAGTTTCAAACATTAACAGAGCTTTATAGATTGTTTTTAAAGAAGGAAAATAAAAGCTGTTTTATATAATATTTGTTTGTAGATTACATTTATAAATAGATTGCAAACATTTTTACTTGTGGAAGATATAAATAACAGAAAACATTACCTTCAAAACAATTTACCCTTTTTTTTCCAAAACAAGTTTCCCGCAACTTATGGGTGCGTATAACTATCGGATAGAAATTAAAAAGTAGAAGGTTTAAAATGTTACTGGATATAATAATCGTAATGAAAACAATACACACTGTTATAGACAATAAGGTCATTTGCGGTTTCATACCAATCAATTCCGTTCAAATCTGGTCGGTATCTGCCATGGTCGGTTTAATGGCAGTGTTATTGGTGCTATGCAGTACGAGCATGACGCTAATGGCAGATTCCACACCACATTATTTTAACAACCATATAGAGAAAAATACACAAGCAACAGTGTTTTTGGTGATAAGATTCTTAATATTTTTAGGATACGGAGGTAAGTAAAAGTTTCTTAAATTCATAATAAACGTTTTTGTTGGAGCACTTTAAATGCCTATTATTTTGTATTTACTGAATTTTAAGAAAATTAACTCATTATTTGTTTAAGGATTCTTAGTTTTTGAAAGCCCAGTCAAGTATATTAATGAAATAGAAAATCATACAGCATATTTCAGAATATATTCTTTCATATCAGTTTAGAAACTCTTATATGTTATCATATGGTCGATCTCGTTCTATATTAATTTAGCTAAAAATAATGTAGATTTGTATTTTATATTATGCAGTAAAATTGGTTTCTTTGGTTTTGAACTTGTATTCGTGAGTATTCAGGACAGGATATGTAAGCTTAAAAATATATGACAAGATCTCACCCAATATTTATTATATCAATATTAATTTTATTTTATAATTTGAGTTTTAAATTGAACACAGGAAAAATTAAATAGCTCAGAGTGTAATACATAATTTTAAATATCTCATTGAATACTTTTTCAAAATTAAAAGTTAACCACTTTTTTAAGTATTTATGGCTTAGATATTTTTAAGAGAAGATATGGTTTAAACACTCTTATAAGGTCTACCAAATTTGAAAAATGCTCTAAAGCGTAAAATACTAAAAAGCATGAAACTCAAAATCTTATGTTAATTCAAAATGGCTATGAATTGTTAATTATACGTCACATTGACAATATTCTTAAAATGTATTTTTTATATTTAAAATTGTTGTTTGTCTGTATTTTTTCCAAAATTCGTGGATTAAAGACAGAACTATCATACAGACATAATTTTTTATATTTTTGTTGAAAGAGAATTAATACGTATTGAGATATATTATAGTGGTTTTGGATTGTGCTGGTCATAATCGAAGAAATTCCCGAAAGATTTTAGCTATACCAAAATGTAACACTACGTTTCCATAATTGGAATCTATCCTTTTTTCAGGTATTCTTAAGGATTGTAATTAAGCATAAATCTAAATTAAAACCTAATCAATATTTAGCGATGAACCTCACCCAACTCGTGGTTGACAGTATAACATATGGTACGTAAACATTACATACCTGAGGCTGCAGAATGATTAGAGCGTGTAAACCATGTCACTTCACAAGCACACTGAACAGCACATCCACATCAATGACGGCAAAAGACTTAGAAAACTCAATATAGACACTTCCTGTAGCAGCACGGCACAATAAGAGACAATGCCGATGGTTGGAATGTAAAAGGTAAAGGCAGCTGCCCTCAACCATCCGTTTTAGTTTGACTATTGACACTTTTAAGAATAAGATGGATTAAAATCCTCAAATCGCAGTTTTCTATTCTACTAACATTAATGATGGCAAATATCCAAAAATGTATTATTCTTCTATGTACGATTAATTAAAAACAATTATTTTGGAACTTTCCAAAAACTACTATTGTTTTGTAAACAGAAATTTATGTGTTACATTACAGATAAATCTGAAGAATTTTGAACAAATTGAAGGAAATTCTATTATAGTACTCTAATCGATGATCTGCAGACTACTAAAGGTTTTTTTGATAGCTTTGAGTGAGGTCACGGAAGTCAAGTAAAATAAATGTATCGTTTTGATTCGTTAATACCCCCATTTATTACTATAAATTTTAACCTGCTAAATAGTGTATAAAACATCTGGAATCATATTATTTTTAGGAATCAAATAGATCCTCTCATCAAAAATAGCGGCAGGTTAAAGTTTTAAAGTCAAGGTATTGAAAAGGGAATTTGTACGTTGTAAACAATAGCAAAGAAGTTAGATATTTGATTGCAGGAATTGAAAATAGGGCGTTTACACTATATGAATGTTCAGTTTCAAAAATATAAGCTCAACATCCAGTAAACTACCTTCTTTGGTAATTTCCTTGCGTTGGAAAGAAATATACATTGTGAAAATTAAGTCTTAGGACCACTGTATACACTCTAAACCAGAAGATATGTCTCAAACAAATTGTGTATACCGTTACTGGTAATAATAAGCAACTTTTATGCGTAAATGGTGATATGATTTCACCTTTTAGGGGACAGCCCCACTTTGGGGGGAAGAAGGATATCTTTAATAAAAGTCTATGTTGAATTGTACATCATTTTTAAGGACTAGTTGAATTGAAAACAATGCCACAAACCAATCTTGAAAAAGTTAATCCAATCAGAAGAAATTGGCGTTTAAGGTTTTAAAAAATGTTTAATACATTTTATATAAGAAATAAGTAATACTATACCTGTTAACAGCTGAAGGGAATACTTATTTGAGTGAACTAATTTCAAAGTATGCATTCAAAATGTTCCCATACGGCTGTCTGGGAATGTGCGTATCAGTTATAAAAGCTGGCTATTGCATTTTGAATGTATTCTAGTGGAATAGTTTCAGCTACCTGTGCTGTCCTGTCTGATTTCGATAAAATCTGTAAGCTGAGTTTGATAAACTTTGTCTTTCAGGTAGCCAATTAAAAGTAGCCAAGCGAAGTTGGGTCTGGGGAAATAGCCAGCCCCATTGATAATAAATAATTTTTATTTGCGTTACTAATAGCGTTACCATAGTATACACTCAACTTACAGAATAGGTTAGCCTATTCTTACCTCCAATGTTTCTTCCACCGCTTAGCGTTACTATTTTCTTCTATTAGTTTTCGCAGCCTATTTGACGTTATATTATTAAATATATCCTACACACTCTCCTTTTATTATTGACACGTCTGACCCATATGGTTTACCTACAGTAACAGCAGTGTATGTAGAAGTGTTGCCATCAAGTAGAATGAAATGGCGGGTGCATATAGATACAATATTTGACGATAGTTTGACCTCAACCCCTAAATCGGTGTGCGCATTGCTTTCCCTTTTTATAGTAACTAAGCTAAAAATATAGATATGTTAATAATTGTTTTACAAAATTTTTTCACGAAGAATTACAAGAAGTGATTTTTTTTTATTTACGGTGTACTAAAGGGAGATAATGAAGGGAGTACAATAGGCTATGGCGTGCTGTATACTGTCAGGATCATATAAACAAGAATTTATCTTCATACAAACCATTAATAATCGGTATATTTTTGAGTATCTAATATGGTCTTTGAAGTAGAAGGATACTGATTAATCGAATTAGCCGTGACCATCCTCTGAATTGTTTTATGTTAATGGTCATAAAATGACATTGTATAGATAGGTAATATATCCAAGGTGGTGGTATGTATTTATGAAATAATTACTCTGCAGAACCCAAATAATTGATAAGAGCTTTGTAATTGGAAGGCCATAAACTTCCAGTTAGATGTGTTTTTAACCAAGAATATTGAAAAAAATAGAAGATAAAATATCTCTAACTATGACCTGTCCCGATCTCCCCCAAAATATAATTATATCTAATCTTAACTTCACGGTCAAAATAAAAAAGATACTTAACCCTTTCAGTCCCCGACATTGTGATTTTAGAGGGAAAAAATCAAACTCTTAAAACTAAGGTGTTCTAAGTCAAAATATACCAAAAAAGTTGTTTTTTAATTTTTTTGTTATTATATTTACTAAATATAAGATGTCCATGATCATGGACAATGTGACTAAAAGGGCATGGTGTTATATTTAGAAATAAAGCAATAATCGTGCTGAAAATTTCTTTATTGCTCAAGGAAACATACAAAACCTAAATATGTTACAAAGTAAATGGTTTTATCATTTTACATGAAAATCGAAGAAGCAATTTCTGTCCTTTGACAGACATAAGTATATGTCACATTTCTGGCATCTGAAGTGTGATTTTCCCTTACATTCTTTTGACTTGCATCTACCAGCTTCTTTCTTTCCTGAATGCACGGGTCAACTGTGTCGAACTGCACAGCCTTAGATGGTCTTGATTCATAATTTTTTGGAGCCTTGTGTGGTTGCTATGCCTCTATGTCTGCAGAGCTAGACCTCCCTCTTTTCCGGCCAGGACTTTGTAGGGTTCTCCCTACTTCTACTAGGTTTGTAACGACTGACATGTGAAACTCCATGAGATCCATAACTTTCTTCTTAGTTATATTGCAAAGATCACAGTCACGTTTGTATTCCAGCCAGCTGTTAGTGACACTCAAATTAATGAAATGGAATATAACCCTAAGTGCCCACTTGCGGGACCTTGATGAATGTTCTATACAGAGCAACCAAAAAAATCAGTTTTGTCTACTCCTCCCATTGAGCAATTGTACAATCGAATTACCTCTGGCCTCTCTACATCAACAAACTTCTTTTGATCTTTATCACATCGAGTAGCAAGATCTGGAGTTCCTACTCCAATAAAGTTAGAAACCATGTTCACTGGCTTGTTTTTTAAACCATCGTCATAACGACATCCTTGTCTTCACTGACTATTTCCTGCATTGTACCTCGACCTCTAGCTTGCATATCTGTCAAAGACATGAAGGGGGGTCTAGAAAATCTATGCACTTGTGCTGTCCCTCCCGCAAGAATATTCCTCAATTTTAATGCTTGCATCAAATGATAAGTAACAAACCAATTATCTATATACAACTCTGACCCAGGACTTACATTTCCTGCAAGATGAAGAACAACTGATGGTCCCAGTCCATAATCCAATAGATGTGAAGCATTCAGTTCTGTGGTCTTTGATTGACATATTATAAAATCATAAATAAGACCACTTTCCCCGCAAAGAAGAAAGACTTTGAGGCCCCACTGAACAGGCTTTTTAGGGTTGAACTGTTTAGAACCATGGAGTCCTTTGAACGGTACCATCTGTTCATCTACTGAAAGTCTCTTTTCTTTTGGTAAATCCTGGCATCTTGACAACACAGAATCCAACAAAGGTCTAACTTTTTTAAATTTGTCCGTGTTGTTTTGGTCCACTTCTAAGTTATTGATCACGTGTAAATAATTTCCGAGTTGAAAAAATCTGTTTTCTCGCCACTGAGTTACGAAAAAGGGAAATGCCAAGTGTTTTGCTCCAATATGATCTTATTCGAGGAAGTTTTATGACACCCATTGCTAGGTGAAGGCCAATCAGAACTTTCATTTCTTTTTCATAGGTATTTTTGAAAACTACATCACCTTGTTGCAGAGCATATAAATTGGTAATATCAACCATAGCTTTAAAGGTGCTCTCCGGAATATATTTTGTAAAATAATCAAAGGTTCTAGAGGTTGATCTAAATCGAAATTTCGTGGTGTCCACTCACCTTGAGGTGGATCAACTTTACTTTCACAACTTACGGTCCACTTGATGTTGTGCCTCAGTAAGCCCTGGTGGTAATGGTCGTTTTTCCTTTTTTTTAGGATTTGCATTAGGATCTTCAAAATTTTCTCCTTCATTTATAACATTAGCATTATTTTCTCTTTCTTCTCCTTCTGGTAATACATCATTATTTTCGTTTATTTCTTCATCCATTCCTTCAACAGCTAGGTCACTTGGGTTGTCTAAAAACAAAAATTCAGTGTTACTATTTTAGGTATAAATAACTCCTTTTAGTCGTAAATCCTAAAAAGAAAGGGACAACCAAACAATAGTTGTGCAGCAAGTAGCTACATCTTATTCGTGTAATAGAACTAATAGTTATAGACCAAGACCTATTACATAGTCATAATAAAATCAAAATTAGGCTACACATTTTCAGGAAACAAGTAATAAAGTTAGACATTATTGGAATTAGATTACTGTGAATAGATCTCGGGTGAACTCTACCTTGTAATAGTATGTCAATTTGAGCCTCTTCATTCGTTTTATCATTTTCGTCATCCAAGTCTGATAGTTCAGATACATTTCCGTCCTCTAATCTCTCCAAAAGTTCTTCTGCTTCTTTTTCCACAATAATATCTTCCCGTCCAGCTTGCCTTCGTGAAAAAACATGATGGCTAGGCCCTAAAAATATAAAAATCCTTTTACAAACATATTCACTCTTAAGTAATATTGTCCATGTTCATGGCCAACACCGATTGAGGTTAGGTTGGTGATTCCCTACAGGTCACATTGTCCATGATCAAGGACTTTGATTTTGAATTGCATCTGATGTGAATAGAAAAGCTATGGGAACATATCTACTAATACTATTCAATAAAATAGTTCTTATATATTAGTATTGTAACTATTTACGTGCTTAACTGCAAATAATAGAAGAAATAAATACAGCTTACCTGGCTTACAATATATATGGTCGGCCATGCTTCTTCCAAGGAGGTCTGTATTCAATGTTGCCACCTAAGAGTCAATATAAAAATGAAATTTCCCACTTATAAATGTACAGAATCATGGACAATCAGCCTACAGAGTGAAAAAAACCGATTTCAAAAATGCTGTTGTTGCAGAGAAATTGTCATTGTTATTACCAACTCTTTATTTAATTTGATCTCTCTTATTACTGCTAGTATTGCTTTGATAATAAAAATGTTATTATCTAGTACACAATGCTTCTAACCGTGTAATAAATTAAAGAAAATGTTCTCAACAAATCTCAATGATCTCTTTAAAGTTTTCAGAGCTGTATATCTAAAATTGATTGATCCTGGTTACTTGTATTGTAAGATATCCCACATATTTTGATATAATTGCTTTTAATTCCATTAAAAATAACCATGTACTCGTAGTTTAAAATCTATAATTGTCTCTTAAATTTTAAAACATGCCTAAGAAGTCATATATAATAATATTTTAAAAACTTAACAATCAGATGTATTTAAAGCAATTAGCACTTGTCACAATTTTTTCATCCATGTAAGTATAACCACATTTTACTTAGTTAAACTATAACTCTTTAAAATTTAAAATTTTGAATACGGGCCCACGCAGGACGTATTGTGAGACACAAGATGTTTGAAGAACAGAGAATATATTATGGATATATTACTAGAAGTTTTATTTTCATCCAGATATGCATAACTGTATAATAATTTTGGAAATGTTTCACAGACCAAGGGGCGATTAAATGTAAATGTAAAAATAAATGTCGTGGGTTCCTTAAAATAAAGGAGTATCATATTTAACAACAGATGTTTGTTTAACAAAACTTTACCAAATATAAAGTAACATAAAAGTTACAAAAAGGGCATGTAGGTCTTAAAATGGTTAGTAGCCTAATATTTAAAAATTTCAGATTCTATTGTTTTTTATAATTTTTACAAATTGGGAACTAGTAATTGGGATCACTAATTGGCAGTGAACGTTCAATTGGCAAGGATGTGTCCAAACTGTAAACTAAGGAATCTAATGCCAACAGAATTTGTCAAATCCACAAATATTAATTAATATTAATTTAAGGTGGTGTAAAAAGGCTCGCGTAAAGAGGTAAACTAGCTCCACTTAATTTTTAATGAAAATCCATAAGAAAAGTGATTGGTTAAATAATGGTGTGTAGTGAAGGAGTGCAAAGCAGCGGCGAACTCCTGACAAGAAGAATTTTCCCGATTCATACACAATTCAAAGTTTCTTCAATCTTTCCTTAGATTATTCAGACTGTTACTAACTAGTTAAACATAGTACATACATACAAATAGTACATAATGGGATAAATATAACATTTATATTGGTGACTAACAATAAAAATGTTTTTAATGCCCTTTATATTAAATAAAACATGCAATTTATTTCAATGATCCAGCGTGAAATAATTACACGTTAGAGAAGAACAAAGTTGCATGGTTTGAAATTGTAGCTTGCCACCAATTGACAAATGAGTAAAAGGACTGGAGTGTACATAGTGAGTGGCGTCAGACAGCGTGTTGTAAAGTTAACCTCTCTCTCTTACCATTTTAACTAACTTATTCTCCATTTACTTGTTGTTTCATGTTGGTGTCGGTAATTTTTGTTCATTGTTGCTCAAATGTAATTTTATGTTGGGTAAGTGGTTGTTATATTTATTTGTTATCTGTGTCAGTGTTTAAGTTATTTCAGACTATCAGGCTCGATCCAAAGAAACTAAGTAAGGTTAGTAGGGTGGACCCGTCATAACGGGTCCAGCCACCATGGCCACGCCAGAGAATGCTCTAGAAACCGAAAAAGCGGTTTTGAGTATTATGGAGACAGAATTTCCTCTAAACGAGCAACACCATAATGAGAAATTAGAATTAAATGCTAGCCATAAGAGAAAGTTTACTGAAACAGAAAGTCAGAATCAAGGAGTAAAAAATGATCAAATGAATCCCGCCAAGTTACCCAAAAAAACATTCATGTAAAGATGGTATAATGCAGACTCAGCTGGGCCATATGAGGTTGTGGTAAGTTTCTGTAAATAAAACAAGGGTTAATCCTTTTGCTGTTGGTAAACTCCTCTGTAAGTATGAAGGTAAGATAGACCATATTATTAGAAAGGGTAATAATGTCTCCATCTTTTGTAAAAACCACGAGGCAGCAAACTCTCTCGTAAGTGAGAATCCTTCTAAACCTTATTAAATACCATGTGTTTATCCCTAGTCATAGGGTACAGGTAACCGGAGTAGTTTTTGTTGAACCAGATGTACTCCCAAATGAGCTAGTAACGCGGGCCCTAAGCCCAATCCCTATATTAGAGGCATTTTAGTACAAATTCTAACTGTCATGGCCAAAGGTGACATAGAATATGAGGATTTTATGAAAGTTCTGAAAGAACCAATAATAAATGCAGTGCCAAAATATCACAATGGCCCAAAAGGTATTGGTTTTAACTCAAAATCCTGGTGGACACCAGAGTGTTCCAGGACAGTTGCCATCAGAAGAAGGTATTTTAGCCAATTTACGAAGGAGATGACACCTGTTAACTATAGCCACTAAAAAAAGCTCATTATGAAGCAAAACAAATCATAGTCAAAGCTAAACAATCTGCATGGCATTCACTATGCGAAAGATTAAGTGAAATTATAAATCTCGAGAACAAGTTAAGCTACAACTTTTATAAAGCTGCATATCTATGCCCTATAAACGAAATCGATTTCAATACTACATAGTAAGCTTTACCCTACACGGGTGTCTCTGGTTCTGTCCTCTAGGAAGCCTGTTACGCGACATGATCAGTACTTTTACTTCTTGAAGTGAAATATACTATTTCTGATTTTGTGATGTATTTTATTGAAAAAATCGTACAAGCCGATTAATAGTTGCACTTAGCGGAGAAAATGAAAAACGGTTCAATATTCTATAAGGACTTGGAGAGTGACTGTGACATGTTTAAACGCTCGAGCAGTTCAGGAGCAGTGGAGTGAGACGTATATTGATAGCATTAGGCGTTGTAACATCGACGTGATAAATTCGCCGCTATCACATTCCACAGAGAATATTACGGATCTGCTTGAAACCCTAGTAATGAAAATCATTGGAGTGAAAATTTAACATTGAACGTTTTATTGATGTATATCTGATATTAACAATGTGTCGTTTATTTCAGAAAAAACCCAAGCACTGTCGCTTAGGTTCTTTATGCGGTAAATTTTCACTCGTGCCGGTTGGCGGCCTTGTTGAAATCAGGTGTTGTGTTTTGTGACTCACTGTTTGATTCAAAGGTTACCTAACACTGAGTGGTTAGTTTTCGTGAGTTTTCAGTGAAAATTAGGCGTTATTTCTTTGTTTAATATTACATTATATGGTTCTTAAGCCATGTCGGATAGTTCAGATGATTAACCTAATCCCAAGCGTAGGCTTAGAGTTTTGCACGAAGAAAAATAAAAACGAAACATTATTCGGGATGCTAGGCTCAAAGGACTGCCGTACGTCTCGTACAAAGGAAAAGAAGTTCCCAACAAAGCCCCAATGAATGATGTATGTAAGTGCAATTTTAAATGTTACTTGAAACTTACAGATGAAATAAAACGAGAACTATGGTTTAACATTTTACTCTTTGGAAAATAAAAACACACAAGATACGTACCTCCAAGCTTTAGTGGAGGTTATGCCTGTGAAACGTAGACACAAAAACCGCTGGCCTAACGTAAATAAAAAGTAAGCTCAAGAAAACCCAGACGTGCCTATATATGACTTACCAAAATAATCTCATTTAGACAAGTATAACTTGAAAGTAAATGGTGTCTTTACTCAAGTTTGTAGGGGTGTTTTCTAGAAAGTGTTTGGAATTTCTGACAATAGAATCAAAAGAATAAATAAATGTTCTGTCCTTCATAAAAGCCCTATAGATATGAGGGGAAAATCTTGACGCTAGGCTTGATGTAGCAAAAATGCAAGCAATGTTTATTTTAGACAATCCTGATCTAAAAAATAAAGTAAAGTATAGTTTCTGTAACAAATACTTTAAAGAGAACTTTGCTTACTGTTCTGGAAGACCACAACTCGATGTATGTTCAACTTGTGAAAGACTGTCGGCCAACTTGACAGACAAGGGTTTGAACGACAATTTTAAAAGAAATGTAGCTGCTGAGAAAATGGTGCACTTAAGGCGAGCAAAAAAGTTTTATAAAGCTAAGGAAGAGGCAAGCCAAAACAAAGATGACAACACGGTCGCACTAGCTTTTGACTACTGTACATGCAAAACTTACCCTTACCTCACATACCTGTAGGAGGTTTTTTACATGAGACAGCTCTGGGTAAATGTATTTTCTTCACATGATTTGAAAACTAATTCTTCCAAACTGTATGTCTATCATGAGGGGGAAGCAAACAAAGGCCAAGAAGAAGTATGTTCAATGCTGCTGAACTATTTCAATAACATTCCAGATAACGTGAAGCATCTCATACTGTTTTGTGAACTCAAGCTAAAAGCTAATAAGTCTGGCCGTTTTACTGTATATCAACTTACATCAGACGATGTTCTCAGTTTCAAAAGCTGGTGGCCCAAAGTATCCAAAGAAATATCAAATTCGGATGAAACATCAGGCAGGAACATACCCAGAGAAAATAAGCAGCCATTCAAAGTGTCCAAGTACAAGCTGTTTCTCTACAACAAGGATACTCCGGGAAAAGTGGTTGTAAGCGAATTCATTGCTAAAAACTGCCAACCTTCCGGAACTACCAACAGAGAAAGCTTAACCTTTGGGGAAGGTATGTTTACTTTTATTTTGCCAGGGTTCTCTTTTATATTTAACTTTTAGCTAAATATTTTTGTAAGCTATAACAAATTTTAAAATTTATCGGGTTTTGCACACAGAGATTTTTGGTTTTTAGGTCCTAATCAACAAAAAAGATAGACGATATAAAAAAATTGATGGAATACAATGTTGGATATGAAGTCTTCTATGACACTATCATCCAATAACCAACAACTGACTAAGAGTTGCAAGAAGACTTGCCAGAAGCTGAATAAATGAATAAGGCCACAACTTTGTATATAGACATACTTTAGCGTGTAGTCCACTTATATTTTTCGATTTAGGCCTAGTAAAAACACTCTTTTTTATATATAAATGTGTTTGTTACTTACCTTTGAAACCAAAACTGGTAAAAATTAATGGTTTGACTTAAATTCAATAATAATATTTAAAAAATAACTTCATTCATTGCAGAAACCAACTAAGTACATTTTGACGTGACAAGGTCTTAAATTAGGTTGCGGCTCGGAGTCACTCATGAAAAAGTGTAACGCCCGGTAACGTTACGATGCCCGTCCAGTGTGTCCACCGCACGGGATCCACACGGGATAAAGCAGATAACTGTGGGTCCGCCGCACAGGATAAAGCAGATAACTATGTTTATTTGTGAAAATGTGGAGTGCTTAGATTCGTCATTTACAACAACTACAACAATAAAGGTAAATAATTGTACACTGATATTTCATTATCGTAAACTATGATTGATTGATTAATTGTTAGATTGACACAAAAGTTGAGAAACTGAGTTTATAGGTTATGTCATACTATTGACAAATGTTGATAGTGTTAAGTAAATTATTAGTTTAAATCACTCTGCAATCAATCGTAATTCAGTCGATTGAGAAGAAACAGCGCGTATTGCTAGTCAAACATTTAAAATAACAAATTATAACCTCTAACCTGTCATAACAGTGCGACCAAACAAACGAACTAAACCGACCAATCACCACGCGCGGAGTTAGAATTTAACTGTGTTTAGCAAGAATTTCAAATTCCAATTTTAGTAAATGTTTTTATTCAACTTTACCATTTACAATAACAAATTTTAATTAATTTCAAATCATGTACAATGTTTTAGTAAACAAAATATATTTCTATAGTTAAAATTTGTGCAATTCTTTTTTTCATTCAATTCCTTGTTCCTATTGTGCAATTTAATAATATTCATATCAATAAATATTCTACCGAGAAAAAGACGTTGTCACGTAAAATCTTCGCCCGTAAAACCGACTTTACAGGCAACCATAATTTTTTTTTTTTTTCAAAAAATGTATACCTCAAATAATCAAAGAAACAAAAATTTAACAAAATAAACTATCCCAATAGCCTATTTTTGATTTGTAATATTTAATTTGAATGAGACTGAACATATACGCTGCAAAACAGTTTTTTTTAGTTTTCTGAAAGTTGAAAAAAGCGCACTTAGGTGGTTTCCGAAATAAACGATTATGCACCAAGGGCAATATTGCACATCAAATTATTATCAAGAACGATTATAATTTGCACATCTTGAAATCATATTTATTTTTCTTACGGACGTTTAAAAATTAATAACTTTTGCTAAAATACGAGTAATTTAAGTTTTTCTAAAACGAGACCAGATTCAGTATAGTTAAAATCGCAACGCAACTCACAGTTATAGTTATTATCGACAGGTAATATCACAGCTATTAATGACGTCAAACCATATAATATATGTTTACGCATTTTGTGCTCTGAGTGCTAAGAAAAAAAGAAGGAAGATGATAAGTGTCGCTAAAAAACTAGTTCCTGGACCTGAGGGAGCAAAAGTTGGAATCAGAGTTTAAGATATTTCGGGATTTTCAGAAAACAGAGGTTGGTATGAGAGATCTGAAAACAGTTATTCTGACTCTGAGCTGAGAGGTGAGGTAACGACCAAGAACGTGAAGTTTGCACTTAATTACCTTACTTAATCAATTTTAACATTTTAAAACATATCAACCTGACCATGAAGAACAATTTTCAGTCACTAGAATTTTTTTGTAAGTTCGGGATAGTATGATTTTTATTAATGTATTGAAGTTTTAGTCATAACTGCTATACCAAAAAAAGAAAAGTATTTATATTTGCGTCAACTATATTATTAATTTCTTTACATTGTAATTCAAAAAAGGTTACTGTGTTCACACTCACTCGTCTAAATAATAAAAAGGTTATATACATGGTCACTGTATTGTCATTTTTTTTTGTACTTCAAACGTATTCTAAATAAAATACCTTTTGATCACTTTCAACAATTCCTATCACTCGATAGACTCGCTTTTGTTCGTATTTTTGTCCACACGATATTATCGAGCAGTATAGACCTATAGACTTGAAATTTTACAAGAAGCTTCGTTTCTATATAAGAAACAGCAAGTTCGATGATGGTTTACATGGTTTGCTACATGAGATTTAGTCAAGCGTTAACGAACATTTTAAAATTGTTATGGTTAACATGATAGCGTCCAGACAGTTGCAGATATAAATTTATAACGGAACTACGTACAATCATATTAAATTTTAACATATTAACACATATTTCAGCTTTATTAAAGAAGCTATAGACTTGAAAACTTTGCTTGCGACCTGAGCGAAGCTTACTACGCTTATTATTGTGACGTACCTACTTTGCCAATCAATATTATTATTTCCAAACAATCATCAATAATCAATTTCAAATACAAGCGATTATTAATCTCTTATTAAGAACACGTAAAACAGAACTATTAATAACTAAAACTAATTATTTACATGAATTAAACAAGATGGACAAATATTTATTTGGTTTCCTTGGAAAACAGAGGTAAACAAGAATGTAAAATTCACAATTGCGCTTGTTATTACTGGCGTAATCGGTTTCATAACAGTGATAACACTCACTTCCACAGTTTATCCGGAATGTGTGGCTCCAGCTTTAATGAGCTGGTTTGTATTCAGGCTGGGAAATGAGTGCCGTTGTAAATGTTACTATTACACTAGTTTGTGGCGACCGTGCGTGGTAAGGCAGATCAGTGTAACACACCCAATCTACGAGGGCTTTAGTCTTCAGCTCGGCTTAAACCTACCAACTATTTAAATTTTTACTTCCGTTGATAGTTTATTTGAATACCTTGTGTATAGTAACTAGTGGTTTAAGAACAAATACTTTAGATATTTACCTGTGGGTGTTTTCTATCTTACAGTTTTATCTACACAAGGTACAGTATAACCAACGTGTCATATATCTACGCAATCTAGATAATCAGGAGTGCACCTCACCTAACCACAAATATTTAGACATTGGCAAGGGAAGGTTTAGTCTACTGGGGAGGATGACTGATGGGAGTTAGTGGGACTCCGTAAGTGGTAAAGGCAGTTGCTAGTCTTAGACATAAGAGCACGCTAATCCCTGCCCAAATTTAGATGGAGAGGCTGGTTTATACGAGTAGTTGGGCTAAACTTGATTATCGATTACTACCACCCGATACACCTGCATTTCGGACCACAGCTGACTCAGGCTCTTCTCTTACAAGAAATATGGGTCATCTCTGCTCGCAGTGCCATATGTTCACGTATTTTCAAATGTACTACGTGCTTTCGTCACAAGCCTAGAAATAGAACACCACTGATGGGTGACTACCTGCCTCTCGGGTTACACCCTCAAAGCCATTTCAGTCTACAGGAGTAGACTACGCCGGACCTTTTTGTGCACGAGTGCATCATTTTAAAGCTCTTAGACAAATAAAAGTCTATTTATGTATTTTTATATGCATGGTAACGAAGGCTGTGCCACATTGAGTTAGTGACAGATTTAACCACTGAGGGTTTTTTTAGCAACATTAACCAGTTTTGTATCACGACGCGGTCTGTGCTCAACAATCTATTCAGATTTCGGAACTAACTTCATTGGTGCAGAATCATCTTTGAAAAAAAAAATGAAGTGAAACCGTGAAAGACTCAACGGCTATGGACAAAATATCACATTTTGCGGGTTCAAAAAGGCATTAGACTTTCGTTTTAATCCTTCAGCTGCCCCTCATCAAAGCGTACTCTGGGAAAGTGCCCGTAAAAGTGCTAAACATCATCTCCGGAGAGTAATGGGAGAAACTATCTTAACTCTTCCTGAATTCATGACGTTAATGGTTCAAGTAGAAGCCATGCCTAACTCAAGGCCGTTAACTCAGCTCAGCGCTGATCCATCAGACCTATCAGCCTTGACTCCAGGTCATTTTTTTGATTGAGGCTCCGCTCGCCGCTCTACCGGAAGCTGACCACCACAACACTCCGAACAACAGACTACGCCATTGGCACTTGGTACAAGCCTTCCATCAGAGGATTTGGAAAGCGATGGCATCTAGAATATCTTCATTCGGCTGCAGCAACGCTCCAAGTGAACGTCACCGCAGCCTAAAATACAAATTTGCGACCTAGTGCTTATCCAAGCCTCCGTCACCACCTTTAACCCTAGCCGATGGGACGCGCCATCAAAACGCATCCTGGTGCAGATGGGAATAGTAAGAGTGATCACCTTAAAAACAATTAATGGTGGTTCTCACTAGACCAGTCATCAAGGTCTTTCCACTTCCTATGGAATGAACAAATGTAAAGTACGCATTATTGTTTAGGTAAGACAGTATCAAACATCGCAACGTTTCTCAAAAATAATTCTAATAAATACTGATATCACGTAAATATTCGTATAGATAACTAAGCCTTGTTTCCGGCATTTCTTCTAGATCACAACTCTTACATTAATTCATTTTCTCAAAAAGAATGAAGGGGACGACAATTAACACACTACGCTATACAATGGCACATGCCTTAATTATGATAATAAGTAGAAATAACTACTTATTATGTACAATCAATGTGTAGCTTCAACAGCAGAGAGCGTAGAGAGGTTACAGTAATTAACCCCTGAACTAATTACCTACGAGTCACTTTGTTTGGTGATACAATAATAATGTGTGATTAGTTTTGTTTAGAAGCAATTATTTATTTACCTTGTTTGATTACACGTATCAACTGGAACTTAAATATTAATGCCACTTATAGAGTAATGGGATACAGGCATGTACAAACTACTAGTTACAGATGTTGTTGGTTTATTTACAGTAAACGGACTGTAGGTCCACGTCGTAAAACTGTAGGGGCCATTTCTTACCTACTTCTTAAGGGGTGGACAGTGGGTCCAACGGTTCCGACCTGGGACCCAGTGTCCGACTCTCGGGTTTCTTTTGACGAGGAGTTGACAGGGGATCGCCATACTCACTCTACAGCACTTGAACGTATGTTTCGAGATCTATAATCTATATCTCCTGAATAATATTCAGTAGACTACTGTGTTTTTATTAAGTTCATTCTGACTAGCCACAGAAGAAGACATGTACAGAAAAGCGTGAAACAAAAAGCTATATGCATAAAAGAAAAGTGAAGTGTATTTCTTAAGTAATACACTTATTTATAACTTAAAAATGGCTATAACGATTATAATAATCTTTGCTTCATGTATTCTTTTTCACCCCGCTAGCTAAACACCTATTAAAGTATCGTAAAATGCACGGAAAAATCAGGTAAATATAACAAGATTTTTATATAAACAGTATAGATTGGAAGAGCCTACTAACTTTAGTCAACTGTTTCTGTCTAACATTTTTATAACACAATTAAATGTGTAAATAATTTTACCATTATTTTAAAATTTATTTATATTTGTTTATTGAAAGCATAAAACTAGCTTGATAGTAACAACACTTCTTGTTCAACCTTTTCTGCAACCACTATTGAACATAGAGTAAGAAGAGTAGTCAGATATAGAAATTAAAGATTTTGGTAAAAATCTACTTTTAATTCTTCACTTTAGCAAATATTGAGTATGCAGTGCTGGAGTAAGGACCGTCCACGAGGCCACGTTAGGTAACTACCATCGTACCAATAACGCTTGCGAGTCCTGGAACAATAGCTTGAAACAGCTTAATAAACCAGAAATTAATCCATCAATCTGGACAGTCTTAGAAGCTATACGTAAGGATGAAAGCAATGGAAAGAACTAGAGCTCCATCTTTGATTAAATGACAAAGATCAGTCTCCAAAAAACACCAGCGAAGGCTCCAGGGGACTTTGCCAAGACTATGTTTCTGGAAAAGAGGGGGGACCTGGCTAGTTTTTCTGAGAGCTTGTAGGCTCTACGATGAGATATTATTAGAAATTTTCACATTTGTAAGTTTCTTATCTTATTGCACTGAGCGTTTATTTGAAATTTATAAAACTCGTATTACAGGTTGCGGTTAAAATAAGTTTTTGTTTGCGCTAATCGTCATTGAATTTTTGTATGGTACTTTTTAATGCTATTATTATTATTTCATTGAGTGTTTGAGACTAAACGTGTATTTTGCTCATTCTGCTTTATTTAAATTATTTTGTCATCTTTTTACTAAACCAACCAATTTATTAATAATATTTTTAATATTTTTTACAAATAAATATCAGAAGAGTGTAATAAATAAGTACGTAAGTGCAAGTACGTTTATTTTTATGCGTCAATTCATTAAGGACTTCCTTCTTTAGAAATGAATTTTACTTTAAGTGGATCTAATGTCTACATTAATATGTCCCATGAAATATGAAAGGAGCATATCATCTAACCTATGTATCATCAACTAAAATATAATACGTCCAATGTTTTTGAAAAATACTGACCTTGCTGTAAATGTATTGATACAATTTATATTATTAAATCCTAAATTTCTTAAAATATGTTATCAGTTTTGTAAGATAATACTTGAAAAGTCTTTTGTGTAATACTTAGATTGGGACACACGATTAATCTTGTCATAGCAAAACCGTGGATACCAAATAACATATCAATTCACGAAGCAGAATATGTAACATCATTCTCACCAGCTAGGTTTCTAACTTAGTAACTTTACAGTTTAACTTAAAATATAGATACACAATTTACTGTAGGGCTATCATATAAATCTCTAGCGCTAAACAATAATAAAATACATATATATGCAAAAAAAATTCATTTTCATTATATTTCTGTTGCTAAATAATTTTTTTATTGTTAATCGTCCTTCTTTTAAAATTTTATTGTGGATATAAATACATATAAATACTGTCTCTGTAGACAGTAAGATTCGTTTAAGTGTTGGTTATAGGCCAAGAGCCACTATTTAAGGTAATAAAATATTTTGTCTACGTATAATTATCTATTTAATTTGATAAAACTATAAATGTGATATAATAAGTATCATCTAAAGGGTTGTTTTATTAATTATTAACAGTAATAATAAAACAATTAAATCTATCGATTTCAATTAACGTGTACTACGAGTAAAGGTTGGGACACACATAACCGCACCGCGCCCGACACGTGAGTCGGCCGATTGTTGGCCGTCACACGGTGAAACAATTGCTGCGCAGTATTTAACCTGCAAGTTCAGACAACACGTCCGCACCGACACCAGACCGTCGTGGCCGCACCGTGGCCGCACCGTCACCGATAGTTCAGGTTTGAATTTTGACGGGCACGGTGCGGTCTGAGAGATCTCTTTTGAGCGGCATCAGCCATGGATGTGGAGAAACTTATTGAAGAAATAAGGAAGTTTCCTGTAGTTTATGACCAGTCGAATGACAAATATCGGAATACAGAATACAAGGAGAAAGTGTGGAAGAAAATTGCTGACAATTTGGAGCTTGGAGAGGGTAATTATAAATTTAAAAAGAGTTGGTCACATTTGCGTTCTTCTTTGTAAAAATATTTCAGCAAACGTTTTATTTAATTGAATTATTTAGTATACTAACCCCTACATCGTGGCGCTGACAATTTTGTACGTTTTTATTATTTTAACTGCAATATACTTAAAATTAAAATAATTAATTTACAATATAGTTTTCAAGTACGGAAAATAAACATGTACTCTAGTACTGCTATACAATTGTACTCTTTGTCTCCGCAATAAATACTTGACTATTGACTATATTATATATTTTACTAATATTTTACTATGTTTTACCCATTATTATAAAACTATCTGCAACATGGCAAACTATGGCCTCACACTAAACGTTCTTGTGTTAAAGTAATACAAAATATACTGTTTGTAGTGTATTTTTATTGAAATTCAAAATCAAATTTATTGATAAAAGTATTGGAAATATTTTTTAGAGTAAACTGGTCATATTTTCTTATTGTGCTAATAAAATACATCAGTTGGTATTTTATATTGTTCTAATAATAAGTAATTATAAAACTATGTTGTATATTAAGTAATTTTAAATAACTAAATTAGAATTATGTAATGTATTGGATTTTATTTGGTAAAATTTATCCCGGTATTTCGCATGGGCAAATTTACAATGTTTCTATGAAATTTTGTACGTTTTATTATTTTAACTGCATTAAAGGTCAAATAAAAATAATTTATTTACAATAAAGTTTCTTAGTACGAAAATAGTAGCGAGTATACATTTTAATTCGCCGCTTTTCATTAACACCGTTGGATTATACAGTTAGAGTTGGGATAAAAACTTGAAATTTCACAATTTTGTAGTCAATACTATGGCAATGACGATGTAGTAGATAAATATTTTAAAAGTTTATTACAAGTGCTATAAAATAAATATTAATTAATTAAAACCAAATTGAGCTTTGGCGATGAACATGAAATAATGAGTCGGCTGCTACTTTTTTTATTTATTGGTCAGGCGAGTTTCGTCTGCGAGAAAGTTTGAGATAATAAACCAAATTTTACCGTAGTATTTTTTATAAATTTTTGGAGTAAACAGTTTGTCGAGAAACGAGGTATAAAGCAGATACAAATTTCATGCGGCGCAAACACGTGCCCGCTGCTTCGCCTCCATACGCTGCAATAGGTTAAATGTTTAAATGCTCAACCTCTTTTATACTCAAATCTATAAACATTAGTAACTTATTATGGGAATATATCTAAATTTGATTAAATCAACTAATCGTTGTAGTGGGTTTCAAAAACAAGAAGTACATAATAAAATGAAATATGATATGTATTTAAAGCAATAGCCTCTAAATTAAACCTTTTACAATACGGAATAACTTGAATGTCTAACTTAAATAGTAAGTTAACTTTTTATGTAATGTTACAGTTTACAATGTTACTGTTTATTTGGTGTTACAGTATATATCAATGAATGGATTTCTAACATTCTATACAGGTTACAGTATAGTTTTTACAGTATCTTTATGGTATTTAGTTTATATTCCTTACTTACAAGGAAATAAAATGTACACCCATTTCCATCGAAGTATATTTTTAGTTGATCATTCTTAAAAAAAACTTCCAATAATACACATTATATAATCCACCACGTATTTATATATATATATATATAATATATATATATATATGAGTTATTACTTGTATGAATATCTTTTTATTTTGTGAAAATAACTGAAGAACAAGACTGACAAGAATATGAAGTCTACTACCCAAGGAATATCACAGCTTTCGTTAAATGATTACGAACTCTCTGTTTATGTAATTTTTCGTTATACAATTTCGAAAAATGGTGAGCCTGACTTTAAAATATTTTAGACATATTGCCTTAATAAGTAATATGAAATGGTTAAGTGTCTGGATCTTGATGTGTAAAATGATTGTCAGTTGTGAAAATTTCCCTTACCAATGCAGTGTTTGCAATACTTTTTGATGTCATAGAATTAATTAAATTATTTTTCTTTGCAATAAAACTGCTGTCTAAAATTTCAGACTTAATCAATTTTTCACATATCCTGCATACAAAAGAAACTCCATTTGAGGGCTGTAAAAGTCCACCCCTATTCTTACAAGATATCAAAGAATTTCTATTAGTGGCACACACCAATAGCGGCCCTGCCTGCCGCCCACACACGGACGCTCGGTAGTGGGTGACTCATCCACTTCCATCCCCACCACTCTGGTGATTACCGGCTTCAGCCGCGCGCCCCGATTGCCAGTCTATGTTCTTCTTTGGTCGCTGATATTTACTATGTTTTACCCATTATTATAAAACGATCTGCAACATGGCAAACTATGGCCTCACACTATACGTTCTTGTGTTAAAGTAATACAAAATATACTGTTTGCAGTGTATTTTATTGAAATTTGCTGCAATGAAAACACAATAAACAAGAATAATAGGGAAAAAACATTAATCATGATATTGTTTATTAACAAATTTTACGCACTAGCTGTTTGTACCAATTAACATTGAAATTAACATTCATTTCTTAAGCAATGAACTAAACGACTGAAGTAGATTGTTCTTGCCAGCTCACAGATCCTTCTGGCGAACTAAAGAAATGTTTAAGGTGTTCTCTCACAGCGAATGCTTCTTCCGTAGACCTTCCACGAACCCGAGGCAGTCTCTGTAGAGTTATTGGTCTTCCTTCTGAAAGACTCTTCTGCATGGGATTGATTTTCAGAGCTCTCACGCAAATTCCAACCTTCATTTTTCCTAATAAAGTTGTGTAATATGCAAGCAGCTAGTGTAGCCATTGTTATGTTCTCGGGGTTTCCTTGTATCCTTCTAGTAAATATTCGGAACTTTTGCTGCAAGATACCGAAAGCATTTTCTGAGACCCTTCTTGCTCTACTTAACCGGTAGTTGAAAACAGTCTTTTCATCTGTCAAGCCTTTACCTGGATATGGCCTCATCATGTACGGTTTGAGAGCGAATGCTTCGTCAGCAACACAAACCAGTGGAAGTTCTAAGTTTGTTCCAGGAAGAGCTCTTTTCTTTGGAATATTAAGTTTTTCACTTTCCAATGCTTTACCAAATTTTGAATTTGAGAAAATACCTCCATCTGAGTTTTTTCCATATCCACCCACATCTACTACAATAAAGTTGTAGCAAGGATCAACCAGAGCCAACAGAACAATTGAATAAGTTTTTTTTATAATTCCAATAGAGACTTTCCTGATAACTTAGGGGCTTGTATTGTGATGTGCTTACCATCCAAAGCACCAATACAGTTTGGGAACTGCCACTCATTCCAAAATTCGTTTGCTATGGTATGCCACCCTTCTTCATTAGGTATTGGCATAAACTTCGTTTAAGAGAACCTTCACTATTGTTCTACAAGTGTCCATGAACAATTGCTGCTACTGTTGATCTGCCCAGTCTGTAGCTGAAAGAAATAGTCTTGAATGAAATCTCCAGTAGCCAGAAATCTGCAACAAGCAATACAAAATAACTTCGTGTCAAAAATTAACAGTCGTAATAAATATTTTATATAAATGTTTTTGCTGTTTGGTATAGGTGGAGTAGAAGAATGCAAAAGAAAGTGGAGCTCTATTCGAGACCAGCTTTCGTAGGACACTACAAAAACGAAAGACCAAATCTGGACAGGCAAGTGTTGCATTCCGGAAGTATAAATACGAAGATATTCTTTCATTCCTGGTACCTTTTCTTGGAGAACGAGAAGGAATCACCAATGTGTTCTCACAACAAAATGAGGAGGAAGTAAATGAGCAGGAGCTTGTTGAAGAAAAAAACCTTGAAGAAAATACTCATGAACAACCAACAAGTGAAGATGAAAACACTAATATCGCCAAAACACCATCATCAAGTACTGCATCTGGAAGATAACAAGTTCAATAAACCAAAACCGATAAAACGGAAAATGGCAGGTTTTCAAGAAAAGTGGAAAGTCTATTCACTACGAATCTCCATCTAGTCAGCTTATGGCCTTCATACTAGCTGAGAAAGCAGCTGAGAAAAGGGCTCCTCAACAACTAGAACAACATCCAGTAGATGCTTTTTTAGCTGGTATAGCACCTTCCTTGAAATCACTAAATCCTGAACTGCTAATTGAAGCCAAAGGGAAAAATATTTAACATAGTGCAGGAAATTGAATTAAAACAAGTTCAGTTTAATTGCCAAGGGAATTTCTCGGATGGGACATTTCATGACATTTTCTTCGTCCTTCATCGACATCCTCAGCTACACGTGGATCACCCATAGATGAGACAAGTAATGCTGACCAAGAAGTAACTTATGATTTTGAAAAATATTAATTTTCTTAATACAATTGTTTAAAATTTAAAGTGTAAATTTCAGAACATAATGTAACCTACTAATGGATTTCATAATGTTTTTTTTTCTGAATTTGTAGTTTTCCTTAATAATATTTTGTTTGAAAATGTCACAGAGTTTGTATTCTCACCTTTTTCCACTTTTATTGTAGTTTTTAGTAGGTGTATGGATTATTCTTGTTACTATTTACTATTTACCTATAGACTCACCTTGGTGGACACACCTCCATAGTTACCTATATAAGCTACTATTAGTTTTCCCAAAATATTAAAAATAGCACAATATTATACAAGAAAATAAAATAATATCAGAAATTGTATAGTGATATTTATGCTTCAAAATTAGTAATATCTCCATGTTATAACATTAAATCAACACTTACCTTAACACACACAGCCAAACGATGTTTTGGAGTTATAAGCTTGCCTCCAAAATGTATCTTCTTTTGTGCAAATGTGCTTCTACTTTCGATAACAGTTTATGAAATGTGATTAGAGACATCCTAAAATACTCATAAAATTTTGTTTCGTTATCAATGAGATGAGGCATCAATGTGTAAAACTCTCCTTCTATCGTCCTTCTCTTCCAAGCGTTATCAACCCACTTTCGTCTTGTAACAGGTCGCTGTTTTCGTCTTTCTTCGTCTTCTTCCTCCAGAGCCATAGCAATTATTCCTAAGTCACTACTTTTGAATTTGCTGAACATGCTTCTAACTGGCTCAAGGTAGATAAAGCAATAATTTTTTTTAAATCAAATTCATAAATTGCACAAATATTATCCGTCACTCCGAAATACAAAAGACATACGCTCTATTTACAAGCAGTGAGATCGTTACGCTCGGACAGCGTACGGACAAGTGTGGCCTCGCGGTAACCGAGCCGAGCCCGCACCGGACACTCGGCCGACTCACGTGTCGGGCGCGGTGCGGTTATGTGTGTCCCAACCTTAACCTGTCTACTTCGCATATACCGTATCATACTGACGATGGACTAAGATAAGGAATAATTAATACAAGCTTACTACAGATGTTTATTATTCATCAGGATATTGCCGAATCATTCAGATAGTAATGTAGTGATGTGTGGAATTTGTTCAAATATAATCCCAATTAGAGATCTACTTCAGGCAATCCGTAGTTTGAGTTTTAGCTTAAGTAAACTGTTGTTTATATTTACTGCCTAAGCAATACGCTGTGCATGTGTAGTGGAAGTACCACTCACATTCTTCCACAGAATTAAGAATGAGCGCAGGTACAAAAATTATTGCACGGCCAGGTCAGTTTTGAAAAGTAGGACAGTTAGTCCACGGGTGTCGGCGTGGACTAACTGTCCTACCCTGCAGAAAAGTGACGCCAGCTACCCTCGTCAAAACTAGGCGTGTGGGACCTACAGTCCTACAATCGTGTGTCTACAAGCAAAACAGTCAATAACCTAAAGAGGAATTTATAAAAAATTTTACATGAAACATGCTTTTTTTGCATCGTTTTAATGGATTAAATTGCGAATACATAACTAATATAGTATAAATAGCCAGCGTTACACTTTTTATTACCATTTACATCTTTACTGATACACATACGTTAAAGTAAGTTTAGAGAACTAGGTACAGGTCTTTTATTAATTT
>NW_025783013.1:0-53933 GCF_021130785.1 Homalodisca vitripennis | reverse complement strand
TCTCGCAATCGATAATCCTAAAAATTTTGAATTTGCTACTTGGAAAATATGGCTATCTTTTTTATTGTTATGTTGGCTTGATTATTTTTTTCTTTTTGTTTGGGGTTTAAATTTTAAAAAGTTTTTTATCAAAAAAAAATTAAAAAGAAATTTTAATTTCCCCTTCCAAAAAATTGGCCCAAAAGTGTTTAAGTTAGTGCGGGATGACCCCTCCATCCCTTATTAAAGGGGTGCAAAAATTTTTGGTTTGCGTCCCCTGCATTTCCCCGTTTTTTTGGGTTTTGCCTGATTTTAGGTACACCCTTTGATATAAAAAATAAAAAAGAAAAGGTCCCAGTAGGGAAAACCTTGGGGAACCCCCATGTTTTCCCATCAATAGCATTGTACATCTAAAGTATTATTATTAACTATATAATTTTGACATGTTCTGTATTTAAAATTCGTTAAAACTATAAAGAGCCTTGTCAATGAGAAAATATTTTAATTTTTGATTTGAAGTTGATAAAACATTTTCTGACTTTAAATATTGAGGTAATTTATTATAAAATATTGTGCCCATATATTGAGGTTTTTTTGCGGAAAAATTCTAAATGATGTGTGGTGAATGGCAAGGTCATTTGATGCCTGGTATTGTATTGGTGAAAGTGTACCAAGGCTGTGGCAAATTGGAAAATCTGAGCTTTACCGATAATATTGTTTCATAAATATACATACCAATACACGGTACCATTATACCTAATGAAATAAAAATGTTCTTTTGACGATGTGCCTGGTTTAAGTTTAAAAAATTGATCTTACTATACTGCTCTCTTTTGGATTTTTTAAAATTGAGTCTAAAATTTCTAACTGTTGTGGCACCATATATTGAAATCCCAAAGGAAATAACGGAATGAATATAAGAAAAATAGACTGTTCTTAGAGTTTTGACATCACAAAAATTTCTTAATCTATTTAAAGCATAGATGCCTGAAGCTGCCCTTGCAAAGAACACTTTCAATGTGAGAGCTCCAGTCCAGGTTCTCGTCAATCGATAATCCTAAAAATTTTGGAATTTGCTACTTGGAAAATATGGCTATCTTATATTTATTGTTACTGTTGGCTTGATTATTATTTTTTCATTTGTTTTGTGGTTAAATACTATAAAGTTTGTCTTATCAAACATTCAAAAGTAATTTTATTTGCTTCAAAAAATTGAGCAAAAGTGATAAGTTAGTGCTGGATGACTCCTCCACTCCCTTTATTGAAGGTGCATGAAATTTTTAGGTTTGCGTCGTCTGCATAAAAACAAAGTTTTTATTCCAGGTTGCCTGATTTTAGGTACATCATTGATATAACAAATGAAAAAGTAAAGGTCCCAGTATGGAACCTTGAGGAACCCCATGCTTCACATCTGAAATCGAGGATTTGTAAAGTTTGTTTATTACATTGTCCCCTTTGTTGTGGGAGAAATATTCCAATTCGACAAATTGTTTTCTATTATTCAGATATGAGTTTAACCATTCAAAAGCTTTACCTTCTACGCCAATTTGTTTTAATTTAGACAACAACAAAAACATGAGAAAAATTGAATCAAAAGCTTTGCTCAGATCCATGAAAACTCCAATTACCTTTTCATGATTATCTATGGAGTCAATAACTGATTCAAGAAATTCTGTGGGCTGCGGTTAAAACCAGATTTTCCCTTTTGGAAACCATGTTGATTGCTGTTAATTATATTGTTTTTTTCCAAATAAATTTTTAAATTGATTGTAAAAAGCACGTTCAAAAGATTTTGGAGATTGATGGAAGCAAAGCAATGGGACGATAATTTTCTACGTGGGTTCTGTTCCCTTTTTTTAAATAGAGGTTTAATCTTTGCAATTTTTTCAATTTTTCTGGAAATATTCCTGAAATAAAAGAAGAATTTATTAAGTGAGTGATAGGTTTTTATTAGCGATTTCCTGGCTTTCTTAATGAGAAACAACAGGAATGTCGTCATATCCAGTCACTAAGCTTGTTTTTTAGACTGATCATAATTTTCTCTATATCTTCTTCTGTGACTGGCTCTAGTCTAAATCTAGAAAAATTACAAATAGGTTGTTGTTGAACTGAAGGTCCTGTGGAGCTTGACAAATTAGGCAGTATTAGATTTTATCTACTAGATCTGAGAAATATCTGTTTATAAATTCGCTTAAGTTACCAAGGGTCTGTACAAAGGTTGATTTCTAACCTTAAGCTCTATATTTTTATTACTATTGTTGTTTACACCAACTTCCCTATTAATCATCCTCCAGACAGTGGCATTAACATTCACAGACTTTTCCAACTGACTATTAAGATATTGTTTCTTTTGATGCAGAATATTTGTCTTAAATAATTTGTTTCTTGATTTTACCTCACTATAAACAAGTGGGCTTTGAAGTTCTCTAGCTAGGCTACTTAATTCAATAATTTCTAGCTTTTTCTAATCTGAGCTCATCTGTTAACCACATATTTTTATTCAACTGTTTTCGACTTAAGGTTTTAGGAAAAATGGAGGTTAAAGTAGAACAATAAAATACTATGAAAAACATCATATTTTGAAGTAACAGGAGCTAAATATAAGACTGTCCATGATTCTTGTTGCAATGAATACAAAAATGAATGTGTGTTTAAATCTGAGAACTTTCTAGTATACATTTGAATGGATTCATTGGGATGAACAGTAATTTTACTTTTATGTTTAATAGGGGTATGTAAATAATGCTAAGAAACTGCCCATCATGGTCTGAGAGTTGAGTATTAATATCCGATTAGTTTGATAAAATTCATATTAATGTTGGTGAAAATGTTGTCTATAGTTGTGGCTGATGACTCCGTAAATTCTAGATTGGAAATTTTACTAAAGAGCACATTCCATTAGAAACTAACAAGTTGTTCAGTTTCAAATGCACTGTTGGATTGTCCCATCATATCAATGTTTTATATCCCCCGCTATTAAAATGTGCTTATATCTTTTTGTCTACATGTTCCAATAAAACTTCCATACTTTTTAAGAATTCTGGTTCATTTTTTTGTTATGGGATTTTCTGTACAAGCCCACCACTAATAATTTAGACTGTTTTTTCGAGAAAAATATTTTTTATTTCAACCATGCAACATTCAAAATATTTCATCCTTCAATAAATATCCAATGTCTGGAATTTTAATTTCTTTCCAAATCACACTTGTTTTGGATAAAAATTACTACACCTCCTCCTCTGCAGCTTTCTCTTGCATAGCTAGAGTTTAAGAACATAACCATTAATATTTAACCTTTGAAGCATCATCTTGGTCCATTTTATGCTCAGTTAAAATCACTATATTAGGGTTTATTTCACTCAACGTAATTTTTCCTAAAGGATTCTAAGGATGATTGTTAATCCTCTAATATTTTGATGGAACAACCCAAATGTGCTATTGCTTACAAAGCTTCCAAAAGTCACATGGCTTATCTTTAATGACAGTACATGGATTATTGTAAGTACTGTCTGAAACATAATTTAAATTGTAACTACTACCTAGGTGACGCTCCTGTGCACAGGAGGAAGACAGTTTTTTTTGAGGTGTAGCATTCAAAGAGCAAACTGAAGGCAGGTAACTGCCTGATTTAAATGATTCACCACAAACACCAATTACTCTGCTTTAGCGCCTCAGAAAATGTGAGGTCCGCCCGGTGCCACAAACACATCACTAGCCCGATCCTGTGATTCTTGCTGATTCCTGGATAGCGTCACCAAACTCACTGGAGACCTCACTGCTGCTGGTTGATGTGACTCAAGATTGATGATTTCCTGATTGGGTGGTTAAGAGCTGGTAAGGTGGGAGCAGTCTTTGTTTTCCTCCTCAATAAGGTTCTTCAGTTCCCTGTTAAAATTCTTCATGAGATAAAAACCATTCCTTAGTGATCGAAATGATTTTTGAAAATATGAGACAATGGTAACGAGTGGCTCCTGTGCATTGTTGGAAATTTTATTACATTGTCTAGAAAGAGTGTCAAACTGACCCTATCACGTACGCAGCCCATTGGAGAGCATATCAAGTGCTTCAGATCCCTCCTTTTAAAATTTTGAGACAGGTCAGAAAAAGCAGTGTCATAGTCCTGTTTACTTGGTTTGCCATAATATTTTATCCTTAGTTATAAGACTATACAACTGTTGCACTGTTTGCATTATCTTGTATGAGCCAGATGGCGTGTTAGGCAATGTGATAGTTTAGGCTGGCCAAATTCCTTGTTTGAAGACGACAGCCACAACAAACAGCTGACATGTGACAAGGGTCATCCAAGTCCCCGGAAATGCTGTGTGCGAATCCGACAGTTTTGTCATATCGAAAGCGTTTAATAACATCTCTCATAGGTGGTTTCAGTAACATTGATGGTTATTACAATTTATTTGGGGATTCTGTATTTGTTATACTATTCTTTGGTTGTGTATTTAAATTTCAGAATATAGTCAACAATCATTGATGCAAGTTTCTTCTTTCCACTGTGATTTAAATGAATGCCTTTTCGGGGAGAAGTGAAATCTCTGAAAAGAGTCGAGATCGATAAGACTAACGTTGTTCATTCTAAGAAACTAGTTCCCTAATATAGTTGTTTGCCAGAGCTATGTTGTAATGTATCATATGGTCTGGCTGGACATCACATCTAGGAGGAATTGTTGTGATACAGACTGGTCTGTTCTTACTCAGGGCATTTAATTCGCATTCCATTTTATCAAAGATAACTTGTGTTGAATTTGCAGTTATATTGTTTGTACCAGCCAGCAAAAACAGGGGTCGAGTACGTGACTTGCCAGCCTGACTACAGACATATTGTATATCTGCACCAGGCTTTGACCAAACCCATCAACATGAATTTTTCCATTGCTAAACAGACCGATAAGCTCAGGTATGCCCCTTCCCTGGCTGTCAGCGTAAAACTCGACTTTGACTGTTTCCTTCTCAACTTCTGCAAACCCTTAAGATCGATGGTGTTTTTTGTTTTACCTTCATAATTAGTTTTAATACAAAAGGATATCGCCTTTAAACAGCTAGATTTGTTTGGCCTTGGCTCAGATGGGTTTCATTTGCAAGTGCAGTGAATCTATTTGAAGTTGGGGATAATAACACATGTTTTTAATCCTTGTTACATTTTTTGTCTTTGATTAACATCTGTGATTTTGTATTCTAACCCAAATCATCACTTGACGCATGCTAATATTGCTGTCATCATAATATTCTGTTGAGATTGAGACAATAAGGGCTTGAACATCATGTCTGATACTATATGAGGATCCAAACGTAGATATTGGTAATTCTGCCACAAATAAGCTAGTTGGGCTCGCTTTTGACATAACATCTATGTGTCTCAATGAGCATGGTAGTGTGGTGACAATTGCCCTCAAGGAGTCCTCCATCCCCCGATTTTACCAAGATGTAAAAGAATGTCTGTAAATAAAATCATATAAATGCCACAATCAACAGTAATTGGTTTGTTGTGGAACGTTAATTACTTGAAGAGGAATTTTCAGCTTCCAATTTAAGATGTTTTCTAACTTTTTTGGCAATAAGCTGGGCATGAGCAAGGTTGTAAGTGCCACAAGAATCAAAGTATAGAAATCTTTTGCAGTTCTTTATCATACATCATCAGGCTCCAATGAGATCCTTCTGTTTTATACAGGTTTTGTGTGTCATCCGGATCACTTTTATTTATTTGGTGTTGTACATCATGAATAGGGAAAAATATATGTGTTTTTACTTACTTAATTCCAACGGTTCTAAGAGGTGGTCGGAGTCTTCAAGGCATTTAATGGCGTGTGTTATTACTGCGTTCATTAACACAATGTTTGTATCAGATCTCAAAACAAGAGAAAGTAAGTGTGTCGTAGTATAATTGAATTGTTTCATCTGTTACCCACTTGTTTTCCAACACAAGATAAAACAATGGATAATTTCTCGTCGGTATTTGATTGCTTATTGAATTTTTGCATCTTGAAAGGGGTTCTCCTCTGTTTGAGTATAAATAGTATTTGAGGAGGAAGAGACTCTTCTAGATAATTTTTGGTAAACCCCTGTGAGCATAGGAGTTCCCTTTTGTATGCCAATGATGTTTTGTTTAATCTGTGTGGTATTTTTTGTAATTTGTTGTAGGTGTTTTTTTTTATGTTTCAAATTCAATTTCATTTAGTGCTACTTTGTAACTATCCTTGTTTTTTCTTTGCTGCTGATTCAAGTGTGTACTTATTCTTATTAAAACTAAACTCATTATAAGGACGTATATCAGTTCTGTTGATTTTAGCGGTTTTCATTAGTTGAGAAAAACACAACAGTGTACTTAGTGCCATTGTTGCATTTATTATTATCTATATGAGTTATTTTTGCAGGCCAGAAGGGAAATCCTCTTACTTTGGCAAACACCAAGTCATTATTTTTAAAATCATTGTTGTCAGTTATAGCAGACTTATGGTTTTCTGCTGGTGACATAAACATTTTAACAAAATAACACTGCAATAAGCATTTGATAAACCTTTATACAAAAAAGCAATAATATATACCAAGTCTAAAATAAAAGTGTGATCAGATACACTGTCTCATATGGATAGTCTATTTTCCATCAATAGTTAGAATGTATAAGCTCCAATAAGACAGCTTTTGCACACAGGATTGACTTGACAGCAGACAATGTAAACAAACAGCTGATATCAATTTGGCAGCTGACAGGTATATACAGGGGTGCTGAAAAGTCCCGGGACGGTCTAATAACTTCTTGAACTAATTACAATATAAGAACCAACAATTTACATCAAGCTTTTTAAAACTATTATTTTATGTATTTCACCATGATACCCTGCTTATGGGGGACGTCCCGCTAGGGGTTGGTGAAAATTCTTAAATAGAAGCATAGGTCGAGTCGTACATCAAATTAAAGCTCTTTTTAATTAGAAACATTTTTGGCGAAAATCTGACGTTATAAAACAGTTGACGCATTACAAAATGGAGGGACACTCAAAGATTATAAAATACAGAATTTTTTCAAATGCAAACATTCTGGTTGTTAGAGAAAAACTGAGACACTTAATCTTTTATTTTACTTCTTTTACTTCAAATCACTTACCAAAACAGTTATAAACAAATGTTCAAAGTGTTTGCCTTCAGTTTGCTGACAATATCCCAATCGATTGTAGAACGCTGATATCGCATTGTTTATCTGGAAATTCCTTATCAGCAGGTAAGGTTATTACCTTCCTTATCTGGAAGGTAATCAGCTGGAGCATAAACAAGACCAAAAAGACAACAATGAAATTTGCCAGCTGACAGATACAGTTGTTTTATCAACTCAGTCACTTAGAAGTCTTCAAGCCCTAATTTTGCAAGTAGTTTCAGTAAGTGCTAGTTATTTTGCTATGGCGCTTTCTCGAGAGAGAAAGAATAACTTTTATTAATGATGCGCGGGTTTGGTGACCGTATTAAATCATGTGATGAGGTAAGGCATCTGATTAATGATACTTTTCCCAATAGACCTCCAATTTCAAAATCTACTGTGGGGAAGGACAATACAGCGGTTTGAACAGACAGGAAACATTGCAGATCTCCCTAGATCCGGAAGGCCCAAGAGACGCGCGACCAATGAGGACAAAGCTTTAGACGTTTTACAGTGTTTTGTTGAGAACCCACATGAATCGATTGTCTCAATAGCACAACAACAAGGAATTATTCGATATTCAGTCTCAGATATTTAAAAAACTAATAGCTACAAAGGATATAAAGCTAAAATTGGTGCAGGAACTAAGCGAAGACGACTTTGATCGTAGAATCCGAGTTTTGCGAAGTTGTGATGAATAAAATCAATGAAAACTTGGGATTTTTGAGCAAACATTGTATTTACTGATGAGTCAACATTTTGCTTGAATGGAACAGTAAACCACACACAACTGCCGCTATTGGAGCGATACAAACCCACATTGGATGATACAAACACATACTCAGCATCCAGAAAAGTTTAAATGTTTGGGCCGGTATTGTGGGGCGTGCATGTGGTAGGGCCATTCTTTGTAGAGGGAAATTTAAAACTCTGCAGTGTATTTTAGCATTACTCCAAAACCAGATAATTCCTGAAATTCAAAGTGTTTCCGGTGATAATTTTGAAAATATCTGATTTCAGCAAGATGGAGCCCCTCCACATTATGGCGTACATGTAAGACATTTTTTTAGACAATGTCTTTTCCACATAAGTGGATTGGTAGAAGGGGAACAATAGAATGGGCCTGCCCTTTCTCCAGATTTGTCCCCTTTTAAGACTACTTCTTTTGGGGCTACCTCAAAGAAAAAGTGTTTTAAAAACAAAACCTCAAAATTTGGATGAGTTGAGAAACCGTATTATAAGAGAAGCTCAGTGTGTTCCTGTCCAAGCTTTAAAAACAATGCGATATCATGCGTTTCTACAATCGATTGGAATATTGTCAGCAAACTGAAGGCAAACACTTTGAACCTTTGTTATAACTGTTTTGGTAAGTGATTTGAAGTAAAAGAAGTAAAATAAAAGATTAAGTGTCTCAGTTTTTCTCTTACAAACCAGAATGTTTGCATTTGAAAAATTCTGTATTTTATAATCTTTGAGTGTCCGCCATTTTTTGTAATGCGTCAACTGTTTTTACGTCAGATTTTTCGCCAAAATGTTTCTAATTAAAAGAGCTTTAATTTGATGTACGACTCGACCTATGCTTCTATTTAAGAATTTTCACCAACCCCTAGCGGGACGTCCCCCAGATAAGCAGGATATCATGGTGAAATACATAAAATAATAGTTTTAAAGCTTGATGTAAATTTTTGGTTCTTATATTGTAATTAGTTCAAAAGTTATTAGACCGTCCCGGGACTTTTCAAGCACCCCTGTATATATATATATACTGAAAATATTCTGAATATTATCTGCAAATCGATTGTAAATTTATCCAGCTACATAACCTAACAAAGCTGAAATGTCTGTGCTTTCTAAAGGATTGACCTTCTCACCTACTCCTACATTCAATCATATTGACTTAGTAGCTGATGCTCTTTGCTTTCGCAAGAGATGTCCGTGTCAAAATTTTACTTCTCGCAAAACCAAATTCCACTTCAGTCTCATATACATGAATCGATTATGAAGTTCAAGACAAATTCTGAGTGGGAAACCTCCTAACCTTACCGCCCTGATCATCCTGTGGAAACAGTATATTAACACCATAATATCAAATATAGCAAATCCCACATTTGGTGATTTCACTTCCAAAAAAAAACAAAACCTGAGTTATAATGAAAGAAAAGCAATCACTTCATTTAAAACATAATAAAAACATAGTAATTTTTACCTGCAGACAAAAACAACTCGATTGTTATTCAAAAATATCACTGACTATACTTTAGGAGGCTGAAAGACAACTCAGTGATACTACTACATACAAATTGTTGTCAAAAGATCCAAACTGAACAATTTAACACTGAAATTTCTGAATCTTTGAAAATGAAAGGCCCAACTCAAAATTTGTCCGACCAAGAAATCAATCTATTAACACCAATACTCACCTAGAACTCCAGTTTTCTACACGCTACCTAAAATACATAAACCGATTCGCCCTCCGCCTGGACGACCCATTGTTTCCAGCTACGATTCGCCAACAGAAAGAATTTCAAGCTATGTTGACGCTCATCTGCAACCTTTGGCCAAATCTTTACAGTCACACATAAAGGACAACCAATCACTTCGGTTGACAGACTTTCTGAAATACCCCAGCCCCTGGACGGTGAACTAATTTTGGCTACAGTTGACGTGGAATCATTGTACACAAATATTCCTCATGACGATGGAATAAGAACTGTAAGAACATTTTTTTAAATTTAAGACCTAGGAATTCAAAAACCTTCTACTTCTTTTTTATCTGCCCTAGTAAACCTTTATACTTACCATGAATTAATTTTAGATTTAAAAACAAAAATTACTTACAAATGAAAGGAACCGCAATGGGGAACCAGAATAGCACCTTCATATGCAAATTTATTTTTTGGGACTTCTGGAACAAAATTTTTTTAACATCTCAAAATTTAAAACCGTTAGTTTGGTTTTCCGATTTATTGACGACATTTTTATTATTTGGCAACATGGCATGGATAGTTTAAAACACATTTTATTCAACAATTAAATTCATTTTCAGTTTTAAAATTCACTTTCAATTATTTCTAAAAAATCTTGTTACGTTTTTAGATGTCGATGTGTTTTTAGACCAGGGACACCTAAAAAACGAAAATCATGTCAAAGATACAAAATCCAATGCAATATCTTTACACTACTCAAGCTGCCATCCTGGTTACATTAAAAAAATCTATTCCGAAAAGTCTAACTATTAGAGCAAATAGACTCTGCTCTAATAAACATGATTATTATTGTCACACCGAAAAAATTAAAAAATGTTTTTAGAAATAGAGGATATCCTAACAAAATTGTAAATGATAACATGCAAAAATTAAAAAACTCTACTCCTAGGAATTATAAAAACCAAGGAAAATTTATTACCACCTATCATCCAGGGCTATACAAAATTAATGGTATAATAAAAAACTGCACACAATATTCTACAGGCTTCACCTGTAACCAAAAATATATTCACTAATCCACCTAAAGTAATTTTTTAAAAAGCCTCAAAATTTGAAAAACATATTAGTAAGACCAAAACTACCCTCTGATGAGCTTACTCAAAATTTAAACAAACCTTTTGGCTGTGAACCCTGTTTTAAGCCTCGCTGCAAAACATGTAATTTAATAATAAGTTCAAAACATTTCTGTAGCAGCACAACGAAAAGAAATTATCCGATAATTGGTAAAATGACTTGTGAATCCAGCAATGTCATTTACCAATTGTCATGTAAAGACTGTCCGAAGGACTACATTGGTCAGACCATAACTCCATTGCACATTAGAATGAACAAAAATCGCAGCGATACAAATCTTGAAATTAAATCAAATCCTATTTCGGCCCATGCAATGGAGCATAACAAAAAATTCGATGAATGCTTTTCTCTAAAAAGTATTAACAAAATTCAGAACCCCCATAAACTTAAAATAAATTATTTAGAAATAGCTCATCAGAGGGTGCTACAAACTAAACATCCGGATGGTCTAAATTTAAGATACGGATAGCAGTATGTATAAATTACACGTTACAATTTTAATTTATAACATTACACATTTAACTACAATTTTAATTTATAACTTTATATTCCTTGTAATAAGCAAAATTATTTACTCTTTGTACGTAATTCAAAATTAGTTTTATTAACATATGATGTTTCTTTTGTTTATTATTTTTTGTTGATATATTTGCTTATTTACCTACTGTATATCTCTTGAAAAATGTCTTAAGACGAAATATAGAGAATTTTTATGTTCTTTTCTTCTATTCTTTTCTATTCTTATTGAAGATATATATATATATATATATATATATATAAAATATAAGTAATGTATGACACTATTCGATGTACAGTATTGTACAACTAATGAATAAAGAATTATTGATTGATTGATTGATATATAAATTTAAGTAACGTTAATTGTTGCTAAGCAAAATCCCATAATTTTTAAAAACATGAAGCTGTCTGTGGGGGGAAGGGGGGCCCGCCCAGAATCCCTATGCAACATTCCATGTATTTGATTTACTACTTCACACGATTTTAGTAACACTTAAACTATTTTTAGACCCTTTGCGGAGGAACTCCAAGCATTCTTAGTGAAAGTACTTATGATGTAATATGATTAGGGCGCTATGATATTTTTGAAATCTAATTTATAATATATCATGTATCAAGTACCCATTTCTCAGTGTTCATGGTTAAGAGGATCATAGTTTAAGTGGAATAATTCTTATTTCAGGTTTATGTCATTTCTAAATGAGTTTGCTTATGTTGAATTGCATGTGCAGATAATGGTCTCCGAATTTTGGTAAAAGAACATTAAATTCTTACTCTTAAACTCCCCGCGGCTTACTCTTCAATAGGCATGCATTGGTGCTAAAATCTCTCCACTGTATATAAAATGATTTTTGAGATAATTTATGGAAAAAACATACTTAGATACACACATAAAGACCTGAACTTTCCAAATTGGATGAATTTACTAATAATATTTATGATTAGTTTAATTCCCTAAAAAGAAATTTATGCCTACTTTTCAGGCCACTCTGCTTGCTACCTTTAGTATTTGTTTTCAAAAGAATGAATATCTGTAAACCTGATACAGTAAAGTACATGATCTTACTTCCCAATCCATGTTCAGTATGTATTACTATTACCTTGATTTAGTCTAGGAATTATATCAGTATTTATATGCCTAATCAGTATCGTGTACTCATCAGTAAAAAATGGACGCAGTGTCCTCTTGACCATTTTCTATCTTTATAAATTGAATTTAGTGTCTGGCGTATTTCTTTTAGATACCACTCATTACAGCTGCTTGTTTCTTCAAATTTGTAGTCACAAAGCAAATGGTTTTTTGAATTATGCTAGTGCCCAGTTCCTCCGTTTTCGTTCCTTCAGCTACTGTACAATGTCTCAAGAAACCAAATTCTTACCATACATGAACACGTTCACAATTTTTTTCATTGAGTAAAATCCAGAATAGACTAATTGGTTTCAACATGCCCACTGCTGCCATCTATAATAAAAGTTAGATAATACTGTTTGTTATTACTATATGCTCCAAATAATCACAAAATGTTATTAATATATGCAAATAAAAAAGTGATGTGACATTGCGTGACCGTGACATCTTTCAATTAATATTTCCCAATTTTAGAGACCAAGATGGGATTTTTCGTTACTTTAGAGATCAGTGGGACGTAGCCCGGAGGGATTTTCGAAATAAGAATAGGCGTACGTACATACCAGGGACCGTAATAATGTCCATGTAAAATTTCAGTACAATAGGTTGACAAGTTTTACGTGTGAAAGCAAAGCAACTAAACAAAGGCACTTTCACATTTATAATATTACTAGCAGTTGCCCGCACCTTCGTGCTTAATTTCGTAGGTTTTGTATCTGTATTTCTGTTTCGAATAAATTATATTTCCGACACCAATGCTTAGTTTGCCTTTTGCCACGATCAAGATAATATCATAATTAAACAGTATATATTTGTGGACATGGTTATTTACTTTGGTCTTTTTTTGTTCCATAGTTGATTTTATGTTTTTCCCAATCAAGAAAAATATATAAACAGCTCTGAGAAGCCTACTTCTGTCAAAATACTTAAGATAGGTTTCACAACACTCTTTAAGTGTATAGTAGAATTTAGATGAACTTTGTCTTTTATATCTGTACTGCTAGCAGTTACCTGCTGCTTTGCATGCAATTTAATATATTTTGCACCTGTAAGAACACTGCCTTGTTTTCTGATCTAGAAAATATATATCACAGATCAGAGAACACTACTTCTTTCAAAAGATAACAAAGTTGGGTTTTATAACAGTCTTTAAATGTATACTAAAAGTTAGATGGTTATTTTGTCTTTTATATCTAATACTTAATATTTGCTAAAAATGTATGGTTAGAAGTACATTAACGATGACACTATTTATGTGTTTATTTCTTTATAAATTTAAAAATATTTTAGAACATTTAGGGCTGGAATCGGTACATTAGTTAAAAGCACAATCAAGCGAACTTCAATCTATCATTGTTCTTGCTGACTTCTTGAAAGGGAGAATTTGGAGTTAAATTCTAACCATCTTATAATATTAGGCAATTTTATAAGGTAGGTGAGTATTTACCTAATCGCTGAAATAAAATAAACAGTGTGAAAACTAATGGTTACTCCTTAGAGAATTTACATACTATACATGTAAACAAATTGAAAATAGTGGTTAAATTAATTGAACTTTTTTGCTTTTGCTGTCATGAAATAATGTTAGAACAGGCTCTTTCAATTAATATTTCACAATTTTGGAGGCCACGATGGGATTTTTGCTACTTTAGACCAGTGGTCAGTAGCCCAGGGAGATATTCCAAATATAAATATGCCTATATTCATCCAAGGTACCATAAGAATGTCCATGTAATATTTCAGTACAATAGGTTGAACACTTTACAAGTGAAAAAAAAAGAAACAAACAAAGGCACTGTCGCATTTATAATATTATTAGGATTAGATTAATATTAATATTAGGATTAAATATTATTAGGAGAAGATTAATTACTCAGTAAGTGTTCAAGGAATGATTTTATGAAATTCTTGTGATATGAATTCTACTATTTGTAAAAAATGTAAAAGAAATTCCTGCAAAAGTTTGGATTATTTTTGGAAAACTGCACCAATCATCTGGAAAAAAGAAAATCTTAAAGTTTTGGCTCTTATTTATTTTGTTTGCTGCGGAATGTTACACTTGTTATACAATCCTAGTGCCAGATCTCTCTAATTTTAAAGAGTACACAATAGCTGTTGCTTTTATATAAATTCAGATTTAGCCTATTTTTGGTGAACCATCTACACATCATTTAGTCTCATGAAACACTTCAGTGAACTTTTCTCTAGACAGAAGCGTTGTGTCATCTGCAAAGTGCATTGCCTTTCTTTCAATCTAAGGTTATTTATCAGAATTAGAAAGAGTAGTGATTTTAGTAGGATTTTAGCTTGATGAGAAGATTCTTGTGCAGTACACAGTTGAATGCTTGGCTCATTGTTTTATCAACTTTAAAATAATATGGAAAAATGCCATGTTTTTTAGAGTTGTACACTAAGAGAGAATTACTGGGAGAATTACTGGATCCTTGTGGATCATGCATTTTATGTTATAAATGAATTAATAAAAGTAAAGAGTTAAATCAGGCTCAGAGGACAAATTAATAAGCTAGAGAGTAAATAGAATAACTGGCTAGTAATATACTAAAACTGACTAGGTTATACAATAGTGTATTAACCCTAGAATGGGCAATGGTGTCACTTAGTACTGGCAGCTCTATTTCAACAGTCACAGATGTTTTTTTATTGTGTATCCAATTTCATAACTGTTAGTCCAAGTGTAAGCAATTTTATATGTCAATTTATTCACAAATATTTGTAGAACATTATAATAACACCAACCTATTGTTAGTTTCCATGTAAATAAACATTTTTAAATATTTTTGTAAACAGTCTGTTATGCAACTGCTTAGCAATAACTTTTATATCAAAATTTAATTAATTATATAACTTATTGTAAATTTTGTGCTAATTCCAAAAAATATATAGTTATCCTAACTTTTACTTTGAAACTTATTTGCCAAATGTCTTTGCGCACGCAGTTACTGTCTTTTTCAATATAGGTTGATCTTTAAGGAAATAATATCTTTCATAGGTAGACATAATCTTATGACTGCATTTATAAATATGTGAGTATGATAGCAAAATAAAAATAGAATGAAATACTAAATTTGAATCCTACCTTATTTACATATATACAATATTTCATCTTTCACTCAGTCACTGGATTCCACCCTGTGTTTGCGGCCTCCCTGTCGAACTGGTCTGGCATAGTTTTCAATCAGATTGTAGAACTCTACAATTACTAAAATTAGTTTTCTTTTTTGAGTTTGTACACTAACCTAAGGCATACAACTGACCATACATACGGCACATAAGCAACAGTACGTGTTGTGGAGTTTTGCGAGTTCATGAGCAGGGCCAAGGACATCACCAGTTGGAATAATAACTTCTCTGTCTGATTCCCACAATTGTAAGATAATACTCACTAGGAAATCATGTCTGCTACATGGTGTATCATGTTTACCTCAATTTCAGAATAAACTTCGTTATCATTAGAAATGATGATGTATGATCCAAAATGAGCTCTCTAAGATCACATGATCGGTCTCTCACAAGCCTTCACTCATAATTGAGAACTAAAACTATAACTTAAGAAAGCTAAACCACAGTAATGACAGTACTAAAACACTATAAAATATATTTTTCCATACATACTATTGGATTTGAACTCCAAAAAAACCTGGCACTTGTTTACAGTTTCACAACAACAACACCATGGCTGATGCGTATTAAGTTTCATATCAGCTTTCCACTGAGAACGATGTTCGATGTTGTACGATAATCGAAGTAAGTAAGAACAATAAATTGGTACTATAGTTAATGCTCCACGAGAATACGTAAAATAAAAATCATTTAAATGCCTAAAATTTAAATAACTGTACATGTTTACTTTGGCAACAAATGTTCATCGGTGTCAAATTGGGCAGACCTTTGGTAATAAAAGTTCTTTTCATGCCAGCTGTAGGGTTAATACTTGTATTATTATTACATAACTGTGTTAAAACATTATGTGAGTCTCTATGGAGGAGAAGCTATAAAAATGAGGAGAGGTTATATGAAATATATTTTTCCATACATACTATTGGATTTGAACTCCAAAAAACCTGGCACTTGTTTACAGTTTTCACAACAACAACACCATGGCTGATGCATATTAAGTTCATATCAGCTTTCCACTGAGAACGATGTTCGATGTTGTACGATAATCGAAGTAAGAACAATAAATTGGTACTATAGTTAATGCTCCACGAGAATACATAAAATAAAAATCATTTAAATGCCTAAAATTTAAATAACTGTACATGTTTACTTTGGCAACAAATGTTCATCGGTGTCAAATTGGGCAGACCTTTGGTAATAAAAGTTCTTTTCATGCCAGCTGTAGGGTTAATACTTGTATTATTATTACATAACTGTGTTAAAACATTATGTGAGTCTCTATGGAGGAGAAGCTATAAAAATGAGGAGAGGTTATATGAAATATATTTTTCCATACATACTATTGGATTTGAACTCCAAAAAACCTGGCACTTGTTTACAGTTTCACAACAACAACACCATGGCTGATGCATATTAAGTTCATATCAGCTTTCCACTGAGAACGATGTTCGATGTTGTACGATAATCGAAGTAAGAACAATAAATTGGTACTATAGTTAATGCTCCACGAGAATACATAAAATAAAAATCATTTAAATGCCTAAAATTTAAATAACTGTACATGTTTACTTTGGCAACAAATGTTCATCGGTGTCAAATTGGGCAAACCTTTGGTAATGAAAGTTCTTTTCATGCCAGCTGTAGGGTTAATACTTGTATTATTATTACATAACTGCGTTAAAACATTTTGTGAGTCTCTATGGAGGAGAAGGTATAAAAATGAGGAGAGGTTAAAGAGTTATGTATTAAAGGACTGCCAAATTCACTGAAGTTGTGTTTATCTGTCACATGGCATGGCACATCAGTTGGTTTTTCCTACTCATGAAATGGTTGTCACAGGATCGTTGAGAATAGTTCAATAGAGTTCAAACAGCATAGTCACATTGCAGCAAACTTATAAGAATATTGTAAAACTTTCAGAGGAGGAAATAAAGTTTGGAATTGTCCACATTGTTATCAACAGAGTAAACCACAGGGTAATCTCATGGAACTGGAAGAAAAAGCACTGAATTTATCAAACCGGAGAATTTGAACTTAGAGACCTCACTCTCCCTTGCGGCCGAGGTTGGGAGTGCTCTGCTAAGGTAGATTGAAAGCCTCAGGCAACAGTAACATGAAGAGAAAAGTAAGAAATCTGAAGTAGAACTGGAGCTGGAAGATAAACTATGCAGCTGAAAAACAAATTGTAATGATCAATAAAAGCAAAGAGGACAAAGCGAGTCTGTGAACATCAATTAGATATTAAAAAGCTACAAGATAAACTTTTAAAAGAGTATGAGTTTAGAAATGAGTTGGAGTTACAGTTTAATAAAGATAGTACAATTATTAGTGATAGGAACAACTACTCTGATCAAGTAAAAAACTTATCATCTCTTAACAGCACTTTAAGAAAATGTACAAAAACTAGAGGCTGAACTAAATGGAAAAAGCAAGGAATGTGATGAGCTCAACATCAATCTCATAGCAAAAAATGAAGAAATAATATTTCTAAACAACATAATTAAAACCTCAGAGCTACAACATAGAACACAGGAACATAAACTTTCAGAATATGAAACCACTATGAGAAAATTCACAAAAACCTTCTTAGACAGCTTCAGGTCATGTATAAACAGATTACCTCATACAACCCTCCTCAATAAGGGAACTAATACCAACAAGCCCCAACCAAAATAAGCACAAAAACAATCTACTAAACCTCTTTTCCAAAGTGGAAATCAACAGCAAAAGGAAGATTATTTTATTCCTATTAACTAATAATAAGTGAAGCATGCCCAATAAATATGGCATATTTAAAGTACATAATAGCCCAGCCCACTAATGACAGCAAAAAAACTACTAAAAGGTGAAACTTACAAAGAACTACTTCAAAAATTCACAGACGAGATCAACAGTTCGACAAAACACTCAACTAACTCAACCACCAGCAGCTACTCAACGTTCACAACTAGCACAGCTGTTGCTCACAGTTATTCCAACTCACATCACTATGTACCGAATCAACAGGACAACCACTCTGAAGTGTCTTTCACTACAACCTTTTTTTTAGAAACAAACAGCCAGATAATAAAAACCAAAGAAAAAACACCAAATCATTAAGCAATTCTTACATAACAATAATGCACCAAAAACATAAGAGGATTGGCCAAAAAGACAAACAGACTACACCATATTTTAAATGATAAAAATCCAAGCATTTTAATTCTGACTGAACATGGACTGGAAAAAACAGAATTAGAAGCTACCAAATTTCTGACTACTCTCTAATCACCCACTTTAGTGGAGAAGAACATAAACTAGGAGGTGTTGGCAAATATATTCCAGGGATACCCTTACTAATGTAATTACAGCTATTGACATATCAAGCTCATGCCAGGAATTGGCTTTTGAAGCAGCAATGGTTCGCATGCAGACAGCAAAGAAAAGATCATCTACATCCTAGGAATCTACAGACCACCAACTGGAAGTACAAGATCCTCCCTCGACCTGTTATAAGACATACTGAAATTTCAAGACGTGCACAACAAAACTTTTTTAATCATTGGTGAAATAAATATCTATAGGCTTGTCCAGGATTTTAAAAACACCATACTGGAAGAAGAGCTAACTACACAAAATATCTGGAGATATCCTTTAGGTGCCACCAGAATAACCCATGACACAGCTACTTCAATAGACTGCATTTGCTCAAATATACCATACGCAGATATTACTGGACATGTTGTGCATACTAGTCTATCCGACCACACAGCTGTGCCTGCTGAAAACACACCAAGAAGACATTCCACAAAAATTCCTAATAAAAAGAAGCGTAAACAACACTAACCTTAATAAACTGAAGGAATACCTCCATCTACAAAACTGAAAACAAGTCCATCCCTCAGCCAATCTTGAAATTTCTTACAATGCATTTCATAGTATCCTTTATTGCATTGGATTCTACATGTCCTCTAAAGAAAACTAAAATCAGCACTAATAAAAAACAGATTAAGTACTATGATACTGAAGCAAAAACTCTTAAAGAAAACTGTTTAACACGTTCAGTGCTCGGGCCCCGCGGATCCGCGGGGTAAGCGGCGGCGTAGCAGTGCGCGCCACGCGGATCCGCGGGGCGTTTGCCACAGTCTCGACTATTGCTCAGTGTGAGCCCAGCTCTCGGCCGGGACGGTTCGTACTCGTTGAGCGTGGGCGTGTGGTTCCGAGTTGACCTTGACTTGTACTTCGTTTCTGTTTCCCGCGTTTTTAGCATGTGCAAGTGATGCGTTCTTAGTGAGTTGTTTATTTATGTGTACTGACATTGTACTATTGTAATATATTAGTTTTATATCGCATTTCAGGTGTAGTGACATTGTTACTATTGTATTATACAAGTTTTATATCGCATTTCACCATGTCTGCCAACCGTGCTACAGAAAATAGTGCTACTGACGATGAAGCATCAGATGTGGATAGTGAATCCAGTGGAAACACTGCTGTTGACAGTTCGGGTAGTGATAGTGAAGATATTGTAATAAACCCTTCATGGGCTAATAATACAAATGGACTAAGACAGATCCCTTTCACCGGAAACAATAGATTGCTAGTAGATGTACCAGGTAATGGTTCACCGATTGACTGGTTTTTTATGTTGATGGACGATCCATTCCTCGAAAAAAGTGTGCATTGAAACAAACAAATATGCTCTAGAACTATTTTGTGGACCAACAACAACTACACAAATCTCGTGTCACAAGATGGAAGGACATTGAAGTGGCAGAATTAAAAAACTTTTCTAGGCCTACTTTTGCATACTGGCTCAATTCGTCTCAACCGACTCCAGGACTACTGGAAAACAAATAGATTGTACAATTTGCCACTTTTTAGAGAGTATATGAGCCGAGATCGGTTCCTCCTCATTACTCAGATGCTTACATTTTTCATCAGAAAATGGAAACGAAACTGATCGTTTGGCAAAGGTTGAAACTAATTGTTGACCACTTCAACAAACAAGATGGACGAAGTGTACTATCCATGTAAAGAGTTGTCACTGGACGAAGCCATGGTGTTGTGGCGAGGAAGATTGGTGTTTCGCCCAATATATATAAAAGGTAAACGCCATAAGTACGGAGTGAAGTTATATTCTCTTACTGAGCCTTTTGGACTGACATTGAGATTTTTAATCTACTCTGGTAAAGACGGAGATTTGTCTGGTAAAGGTCATTCATCTAAGGTAGTGTTGAAACTCATGGAAGGTAAACTTGGAAATGGCCCACTCCATTTTTTATGGACAAACTTTTATAATAGTTTTTGAATTGGCAGCTAAGCTTCTCTCTGAAAAAACCTACTGCACTGGAAACTTTGAGAGCAGATAGGAAACACAATCCGGGCAGCAGTGAAAAGCGCCCAGCTAAAGAAAGGGGAAACACAAGCTCAGTATGCAGAAGATATTATTGGTCGGGAAAATGGCGTGACAAACGTACTGTAATGTACGTGGTCAAACGAGTTCGAAAAATGAAATGGTCACGGTTGTGAACAAGAGAGGGCAGGAAATCCAAAAGCCCCTGCCAATAGTGCAATACAATGCACACATGAAAGGCATCGACCGAGCGGACCAGATGCTCTCTTATTATCCTTGCGAGCGGTAAAAACCTTGCGATGGTATAAAAAGATATTTATTCATGTGATGCAAATGATAGTAATAAATGCCATGCAGCTTCACAATATGCATACGATTGACAAAAAACTCTCTTTGTACGATTTTAGAAGCAGTTTGTTAGAGAGTCTTTTACCCCAAAGCAGCAAGCTCCTCTCATTACTCCGCCAAGAAACCCAACCCACAAACTTGTACAAAATGAAGAACGGGATAAAAGGGTGACAGAAAAACGTAAAGATTGTAGGGTATGCTACAAAAAATGAAAAGAAAAGGAAGATGACAACATATACATGTTCTGTTTGTCCAGGTAAACCAGGACTTTGTGCTGTCAATTGTTTTGATATATATCACAGAGGCCAGCAGTAAAAGCTATGCCCTCAAGAACCTTGTAAATATTGTAAATAGTTTTATTTGTTTTTGTTTTGCATTGTATAATGAAATAGTTTCAAAATTGGATTTTGTTTTTTACGGTAGCACTCGCGTTTATTAGACTTTTTAGCCGCGCTCTGTGTGGACAAAAACTCTTTCCGCGTGCTGACCCCGCGGATCCGCGGGTCAATCTGTGACGTCATGTAATCCGCCATTTTGGATCACGGACGTTATTATTATCTGCCCATAATCTGCCTCTGATAGCAAATGGTAAGTGTATTAATAAATATTAGACTTTAGCTTCTGGTGCAATTTACATGTATTTGCCGTCAGCAGTCAACGTGTTAAAGGCTTTACAAAAATTTGAATTAAACAAACAAAAATGAAGACAAAGAAGAAATCATTAACAGAAAAAGGATATATGACATGAAACTAAGGAACCTACAATTGTCCTCCTCAGCAAATTTCATAGAACAAGCTGACAATAAATCAAAGGCTCTTTGGCAAGTCATAAATAAAGTAAGGAAGTGAAAATATGAAAAAAACCCCTCATGGAATAGAAATAAATGGTAAACTCAGTAACAGCACAAAAGAAATGGCTGAGCACTTCAACACATACTTCTCAAAGATAGCCGAAAATACACTTGATGAAAACAGTGAAATCGCAATAGACCCAGGTACGACGCTGAGTGGTGAGGAACCCCTCTAACATCTCTTACCTTAACTTCAACATCCTACAAAGAAGTTAAAACAACAGTACACTCCCTCAAAACTAAAACATCAAGTCGAATAGATGTGTTTTCTTCAAAAATTACGAGTATAAAGCATTGCTCTCAAGAACTTATCTCACCTCTAGTTAGTCATATAAATAAATCATTCAGAGAAGGAAAATTTCTGTCCGCCTTAAAAACTAGTTTGGTATACCCTAAACACAAAAAAGGGCCTTCTAAAAATGTTAGAAACTATAGACCCATCTCTCTCATTTCCACTTTCTCCAAAATCCAGCTAAAAATCATTCTGGTTAGATTAATGGCCCACCTTACTCATTAAAACCTCTTAACCGACTACCAACATGGCTTTCGAAAGAATAAGTCGACGTCTACAGCTTTCATAGCATTAATTGGGTTTGTCTTAGACCAGATAGAAAATGAACAATACACTCCAGCCATTTTCCTAGACTATAGCAAGGCATTTATGTATTTATGGCACCATTGTAGTTCTTGGTGAATGCACAGTAAAGAAAATTGTATTGTATTATATTGTAACTTGGCAGTGGGGAGGCGGAGAGATTGGTTAAATAGAAACAATGACAACACAACATCACAACAATGATACATAAACACTGGACAAAAGGGATAAACACCTTGATTACAAACAAAAAAATAATTTAATAAGTATAAGAGATGGTGCGAGACTAGCAATGTTACACACATGAGACAAGCTCTTGACAGACTCAGAAAGAAATGGGTCTATAGCATCCCAATTTTCTTTGGTGATAAGTTGTATTGCTCTGACCAATCACAGACAAGAAGAGATTACCTAATCATAGAGCAATCATCTGTCTGTATGCAGCCACGTATTGTAACTCATTGAAAATTATATATAAAGTTATACAAGTGAAGAAATATTATCTTAGAGTAAATTATAGTTTTGTGTTATAATAGAGTAATGTAATAAATATTATAATAATGCACTTCTCTTTCGATGCCTTCAATTCAAGAAAACTTTTAAAAGTGTAGCATGTCTTATTAAATAGTCTTCATAATCATATAAAAGCCTACAACACATATTATGAATACAGTCTTTATCATAATCTTTAAATTCTCACTGGATTGCTCAGATCCACATAATCAGCTGTTGTGGCAGTTAACACTCTCCCCGCTGGGTTATACAGACATGGACTAGGGTCATTGCCTACAAACTCAGTACTCTATCTACAACAGTTATTTTGCAAATCTTCTATCTTTATTATCATTTCTGTAGCAAATTCAAATCATAAAGTTTGGCTTGCTTCCTTAATACTATGTTTTATTTGAAATTGGTAAGCATGCAGTATCAAATGTAAAGCACACTTTGAATTGTAGCTTTCAGGATACAAACTCAAACAACATTGACCTATAAACTTTGTAAGGGTATGTAAACAAAACTCTCCAAAACTCCAGATGTTTTTCCGATGTGCATGACTAGCCTTGAGGTTTGTTAGTATTTATATTCACACCATGAACATTGTTGGTAGACTTTAACCACAAATTCTCCTAAAAGATGTTGTAATGTCAACAATATCAAATTAAAACTTGTTATAGCACAATGCTCACAGTCTTTGTTCTATAAACTCACCATGATTGCTGTGAGGTCCAGTGATTTGGTATTGCACATGTATACAATAACTTCAAGGTTATTTCAAATACTGATACTAAAGCCTCTAACACTGGTTTCCTGGAGAGTATTTGCATGTTCTTAAAGTAATTTATTTTTTAAATAATAAACACATCTCAATCTCATGCTTGAGGAAGGGTTACCATTGTTATATAATATAGTAGTGTTTTAATAAGGTGTACTAAATGTTTGTATGGGAATAGTGTCAAAACCCAATTTGCAAATTTTTGTACACATCATCGGGAATTGAATCTGTGACCTCTCCATTAGAAAGCCCTCCTCTCTAATGTTTTTGGTCCAGGAATATAAACATTTTTAGTGCACATTCACATGAATCAATAAGTAAACTTCCTTGAGATCTTTGTCATTAGGAATGGTTTGGTTTTATTCACCATATTATTAAAATAACTCTTCTGTTTGTAAAGGAGTCCTGTGACCGCTGTTGCATGGCATCCGTATGGCAACCTACTGGCCAGTGTGGACCGTTCTAGGCGCACAGTGGTCTGGTCTGAGTAGAGGCTCACCGCACACAATGGATGACCGAGTAACCTGCATCAGGATATGCGCCAACAGAATTTTGCTATGTCTGTAAACTTGTGATAGAATAAACTCAACAATGGGTGACTTATTGCATTATTTTCTGTAAAAGTATAGATTTACACAGTCAATATAGCTAGTCATTTTTAGATATTTTGAAAGTAAAGAAATTATTTAAGAAAAGGATTCGTGATAACTAAAAAGTGTAAGAGATTATAAACTTAAATAAAAACATTAAATCAAGTACATTTTCAAGGTTTAAAAACATATAACATTGACTTTTTAAGAGTTCCTGTAACAAATAATTGCCTGGGGAAAAAGTTAAAATTATCTTTATATTTGGAAATGCTAGATTATTTGCTTTAGAAACATGTACACATTATAATATTTCAATCAGATAAAATATATAAGGCAATTACAATATGCTGCATTGCAAATGGCTAGAGCTAACTTTTAGATGTTTATATATATACATAAAATTTGCTATTTTTATACAAATACAACATTGCCATTACAATTATATTTTATTTTAATGAGCTTCTTAATATTTTTTTAAATCAGTAATAGCTAATATTTTGTATGGCTAATGGAGAGAGCTCTGTATATTTATTTTTTAATAATATTAACTTTAACTTTTAATAAGAATAATGTGATTTAACTATTAAGTGTAAGAGTTTTAACATTAACATCATTAATTAACGTTTTAGTCTACAATACTCAATTATTTTTTATGTATATTTTTATGTTAAGTTCCGCCGTGTAGCATGTGTTCCGGATATCGTGTATAAGAATGTATGATTTTTTTAGGTCATGATTATTTTAATACTATATAAGTGTTCCGTAATATATTGTACAATGTTGTATATAAGTTGTTTTGTATAACATGTAATAATTAAGCAAATGTTTCTGATTTTATAGACACAATAAATTTGTTTTTAAGAACAACACGTTTTCAGCTGTGATTTCAATTGGTATTTTGGTACTTCCCTAAAAGCTTACTTTCATTAATTAAATTTGTAATTTCTACATAATATTAAGAACTTATTTAAAAAAATACAGTTCAACCTCGTTAAGTCGAACTAGCCGGGAACGCGGCTGATCCGACTAAACGAAAATCTGGGATAAACAGTGGATGTTTAAATAGTAAAGAACAATATGTAAAAACAATACAATATTTGTTTGTTGTTGGAAAAAACACTTAAAATACTCATCATCATATAGTATAATACAGTTTAATTCTTTTTCAAACTCTTTTCAAAATTTCTTCTTTTTCAAATTTCTTTTTTACAGAAAAATTTTGTTCTTTTGAGTTCTGTCAGCTTTGAATGCCGTTTCTGTGCCGTATGGTTAAGCATCCTTTTCTACATCAGAAGCTCGGCCGGTTTTGTCCAAATAAACTATCAACTCACCCAAATGAGATGCTGCTTCTGCATGGCTTATAACTGTGATACTTTCAGTGTTTTCTTTGTCAATATCCTCCCTGTTATTGTCTTCTTTATCGCAACAAGTCGCAATACATGTAATTATTGAGTTTTACAAACAGTCTATTGATAAAAATACATCCGTTCCACACTTGGCAGTCTGGGCGGACGACATAAAGCTATTTTCAAATTTTCATAAACTGATTTGGGTTACCCAGAGGCCCAACATAAAGGGATCCAAATTAAAGATGTTGCACTGTACTTGTAAATGTAACTTATACTATACTACTTTAGTACTGAGATACATACAAAATGTTCAAAAAGCCATTCCACAGTGAAATATACAATGAATGAAATATAAGTTACAAATGTATTCAGTATTCATTCCAAATTGTACAAAATGCATTTAACTTTATATACAGTGTTGAAAGTGTCTTCCCTATTGTTGAATATACTGTCTAATCATATGTCAATACACAATGAATCAATCATCTGTATTCATTATTAATCATTACACATGCGATAGATGTAAAAATTTATAATATATAAATAATAAATTGAATTAGGTATGTGTTTACATATAATAATAATATCTGATTGATGTAAAATTGAGAACATTGATAAAAACCATATGCATCACCTTTACCAACAATCATTATTTATTGCGACTTAAGCCTTAAACATATAAAAACAGCTATACCACAAAAAATGCAATAACTTATAATAAACATTAAAAAGAAATAACAATCTGACCATAATATAACATTAAAATAAATTATATGATACATAACAGGACAAAATAACATCAAAGGTTAAAGCTAAGGAAGATAGGTACTCTAAAACTTAGTTAAAACCCTTTATGGTACCGCGGGACACCTATGTCCCCACTTTCATTTTTGCTTTGTTACTTAAGTCTGTTGGTAGATAATAAAGTCCTGTTAGTGCTACCATCTTCAGGAATATATGTGGACTAAAAAAAAAATTAATATGAACAGCACAGCCATATACTCACTAAATGTGGTTACAGCTGATTTGCACGTTTCTGACATTTTGGAACGTTCAGAAAGTTGGGTTATGTGATTTTTACAACGACTCATACATTTTAAAATGGAAAAAGTGAGTATTACTGTTTTAAATTGATTTTAAATATCTTATATTATATAATGGTTTATTTAGAATATAATGTTTAGTGTTTATAACTTATTTAGATACTAATTTCCAAGTGGGACTCTATTGTCCCACTGTCCTTGAGGTGATAAAGACGTATAACTTTTATTCTACATTATGCAATATTTTTTGTAGGGTTTATAAAATAATACACTTACACGATATAATATTATCAATAAAGTATATATTTATACTTTATGGCGTTATATTTACTACACCTTTTTAACTTTTGGCAGATAATCAGAAATAAATTGGTGCAAATAGTAATAATAAATACGTAAGCCCAAACTAAAATGTTATTAGATCTACACAGTATTGTGTTACCAACCACATGGAATATAATCGGGCTGAGTTTATTTATCGATTAGTATAACCATCAATATTGACAACCAAAATATCTATATTAGTTAGGTTATGTTTTATTTAGTTTGTTCTTACAATTAAGATTAAGAAATACCAATATTTCAATCAATCAATATAGAAAATCGGGTCCACTCATCGTTATTTGTCCTTGTTTGGAAAATATAATTGCCTCAATAATCCATCCACCACAGGCTGTTTGTTGTAAATGGTTTATTTACTACGTACGTATCAAGATATTCGAATAGTTTCTTTTTGCTTACGGTCATCTTTTATTTGCAGGCATTGAGCGAAGATGAGATTCTGGAGTATGTATATGGTTTACCAGATGACCCAGCCACATCTGACATTGAAGGTGACAGCGAAAATGACTTTAGAATTTAGTGACCCCTAATTCAAATGATACTTCATTAGAATCTACGCCTACTTCTACACGTGTGAATACACCAATTGTAATTCAACCTTTTATTGAAGATCTATTTATCCCCCAACCATCTACCTCAAGGGGAAATAATGGATTATTTGAAGATGACCCACCATGTCTGCCAGTGCTTGACCACACCTACAGTAAACAAAATGGAAATAAAACGGAAAATAAACAGGAATCCATGCATAAATGAAACCAAAAGAAAGAAAATGAAAAAAGGCAGTAAAGAAATCAGCTATAAAACGAAAACATTACACCACTGAGGAAAATAATCAAAGGACAAAAAAAAACTAACGCAAGAAGAGAGAAAAGAAATAAAAAGGCAGAAGAGGGACGAGGGTTGGGATGAGTATGACGAAGAATTTAGTTCAAATTTAGGGAAAGTCAAAGACACGGAAGCTAAATCAAACAGAAAATTTTCAGTATTGAACCAGGAAATTGAATACTTTAGCCAATATTTTAATAATGAGTTACTCATGTTGATTTGTGAGCAGACAAACCTATATGCAACCCAAAATAATGCTCGAAATTGGATAAATATTGATGTGCATGAACTAAAAGCATTTTTGGGAGTAACAATTGTGATGGGCATCCACATACTTCCATCGACAGTGAACTATTGGAGCTCTGATCCATTCCTGAATGTTCCTGGTGTCTCCCAGGTAATGACACTCAACAGGTATAAAAAGATCGTCCAGAACCTCCATCTCAATGACAATCTTCATCACCCAAAAAAAGGAGATGCAAACTATGATAAATTATACAAGTTGCGACCCTTGATTACACATATGGAGGAAAAGTGCTTTGAATGCTACACACCATCTGGTAACCTGGTAGTTGATGAGGCCATGGTAGCCTTCAAGGGTAGGTCGAGTTTGAAACAATATCAACCTATGAAACCTATCAAAAGAGGTTATAAAGTTTGGTGTTTAGCCGATGCCGAAACAGGATATGTTGTACGCTTTGAAGTTTACATAGGAAAATGTGATGATTCTAAGCAAAATGAACAATTTGCATCCTTTTTGATGTGCGAGAAGGTGGTTTTGAATTTGTGTGAACCTTTTTTTGGCACAGAAAAACTTATTGTTGTTGATAATTTTTTCAACTCTTTCAACTTGGCAAAAACCTTACTGCAAAATGGACTTTACTGTTGTGGGACTGTGCGAGGTGATAGAGTGGGGTTGCCTAGTGTGTTAACTAGCAAAAAGCCAGAACTGAAGAGAGGAGACTACACCTTTCGAACCAAAGATGGCATTTGTGCTTTAAAATGGCGGGATAACAAGGATGTCTGCCTACTTTCTACAGTCCATAACCCTAAAAATGTTGTATTCATCGATAGAAAAGAATCTGATGGTTCAAAAATTAAAATATCTGCTCCAGAAGCTGTTATGTCTTATAATGCATTGATGGGCGGAGTTGACAACTTCGATCAGCATCGTGCCATCTATCAAGTGGGCCGCCGATCAAGAAAATGGTGGCATAGACTGTTCTATTTCTTTTTTGAGTTGGCGCTTGTCAACTCATTCAATTTGTGGAAATTGACCAAAGCTCGGGGCAATAACTTGTCATTCAGAATCAACTTGGCTCGCCAGCTTATTGCTGGTTTCTCATCTAGAAAAGGAAGAGGCAATAAATCAGTGGTATTCTGCCACAAGAAACCTGGACATGTGGGTGTTCCAACTGAGGTTCGTCACGTTAATGTTGGAACCCATATCCCTAAGGAATCATACACTCAACGTAGGTGCAGGCAATGCAGTACCAAAAATGAAGAAAAGAGAACAAAAATAGTGTGTTCAAACTGTGATGTACATTTGTGTGCAGTGCCTTGCTTCGAAATTTTTCACAGGAAATGAGTGTAGCCGAAATCATGTTTATTAATATTAAAATATCAATTTATGTTGTTACTTACAATATATTATATAGATATATAATATATACATATAAATGGATTGAATTTTTTACAATATACATTATTCTAATTTAGTTTTTTAGACATTACTTTGTAAGTATAAATTTGGTTGTATTTGTGTATGTATGAATACATATATACATTTATTAAATTTTTTACAATATGCATACTCTCATTTAGTTTCATAGACATAACTTTGTAAGTATCAAACTGTTTGTGCAGAGTTTCTCCTTAATTTTGTATTTTCAATACATTTTTACTTGATTGAAATGTTTGTGTTACTTCATAATTTTAGTATTACAAATGCTAACTAATATAATTTACATATAATACATAAAAAATTTAAATACCCATAAAATAAATAATTGAAAAGGATGATTAAAACTAAAATAAAGTAATGCACTAAAGAACAGCGGGACATGTAAGTCCCACATAAAAATTTAGAGCTCTGACCCTTATAAGACAGCGGGACATATATGTCCCACTTGGAATTACTAAAAAAGGGTTAGTGCAAAAAATATGACAATACTAAAATTGTTTATTGGTGTCAATATACTACATAAAATTAAAAAGTAATACAAAACCAATAAAAATTGGTAAAGGTATCATAAAGGGTTAAATCAACATGTTCATAACTGAATTTATAACACAGATTAAATAGGTGATAACAATTATTAAAATACATAATCTACCATAGTACACAAGATACTTAAACCTAACAGAGAAACATATCTGACAGGTACATTTCAAAATTTGTGTATTTTGTAAAAATGGTTTGAAACAAACCACTTATAAATTTTACTCTTGAAGCCCTTAAAGATGAGTTCTTTTATTCTCACAGGCGATCTATTGTAGAGAAACTAAACTTCTTCAAACACTGTAACAGAAGAAGTGAAAGAGGATTTTGCAGTTTTTAATTCATCAATGGATTTTGGATGGCTTTTTCCAACAGTTGATTTGCTGCACTCAAGAAGAAAAAGTCAGACTTGATAGGTGGGACAATCGTGGAGGCAAGAGTTTTTGTAAAATTATGCGATCACCAAAATCATCTGCAAGCAGTATGCACATACAAAAGTGCACCGTCTTATTGAAAATAGCCATTATTGTATGGTTATAAACTATTTGACAAGTCAAAAAAGGATATAAAATTCTAGTGCATTTATTGTTACAGTAACAAATATGGGACCCATAATGCAAAATACAAAATACTGCAATCAAAACTCTAGATTTCAGAGAATGAAGTGGTTCCTTATCAATACATAATGTATGTACGCTACTCCAAAGAAAAAATGTTGGTAGTTCATGTACAGTATCCAGAATGTAACCAGTATCCAGTATACAGATTTCCACGTTACTGATGAAAAATGTTTAACTAAGAACATTGATTAAATTAAAAAAAAAAGAAATTATTTAATTATTTACAATTACAAAATTGTGTTCTATTGCCATGATAAGTAGGTTTTAATTCTTGCTCCACTGTCAAATTGTAAGGGAAAAGTTGTAATTTCTTCTGTATAGAGTGTGGGCTACTCAAACACTAGTATCAGTTTCCATTTGAGTTTTCATGTTTACACTTATAGGCATCTCATTGGAAATATCAAGTAGTTTGTTTTCAGTCTAAATACTAGAAAAACCACTTCTTAGTGGTTTTGATCATATATCTTGTCCATCAAAATTTGTCAATCAAATCTTACACAGCATTGCAATTTATAATTTTTTTGTCCGGGAAAACTGAATAAAATCTTTTAGAGTTATCTGTGTCATTGCCAGCTTTAACCCCTTGACTAACATACATCTATATATATGCTTTCTTGCACCAAGCCCACACTGATATTCCCGTAAGTAAGGACACAATTCTAATGTTTACGCTGGAAATGGAATGTACAAAATTCCATGTAGTTGTGGCTCAATCTACAATGGAGAGACAAAGTATTTAATATCTACACGAGTGACATGTTTGAACATGAAATGTCAAGATACAGAAAAATCGGTCATAGCAAACAAAGTTACAAAACTAATCAAGCAATGATATTCGACAAAACAAAAGTACTTGCAAAAGTCTCTTCTAGTATCTAAGGATAATAAAAATCCTTAGAAATAATCAAGTACGAAAGCAATTTCAATAAAGAAGATGAAATGATTAAAATACTGAAAGAGATAAAAAAGCTGTATTGATCGTTTGTTGTAGGTTGTTAAGGTTCTGCCAATCATGTTTAAAATCTGTTCATTTCAACTCAACTATACAGACAAATGTTTGTTATCAGCAGTTTGAGTTTTACATCTTTTGACCAAATTTGGCTCCCCCCAGCGTGACTGAAATATTTCAAGAATTTAATTATGTAAGGAATTATTTGCACAGTGTAGAATGGATATTAGTTATAGCACTGGCCATGTAAGCCTAAGTACTAGAATGCACTTTAAATCTTCAACACAAATTTTATGCTTATGGGGTCTTTCAATTTCAACAGGTTAGGGTCTAACTGGAGAAGGAAGAGTTTTCTCAATGTGCTTTTCAGCTCTTTATCAAGAACAGCACAAATAGATTACTTTGAGCATACCATTATTCTGTTATTGTGCATCTACCAATTCACCTCTTTTAAATTGTGATTTATGATATTTACCTACTTTTTATATGTTGCAACATCACACTTTCAGTCATGTACACATCATAACTCTTGTCTAACGCTATGTAACATGTTTTACACAAAATCTTAGAATGGAGTCAAATTTTACTCCTTAATCTAGTCTGACATTCTCCATAAGCAAGATTTACTATTTTTTTAATCTTATATGTATATTTATTGTAGTTGAAACATTTATGTCTTCTATACAAATGTCTCACCTTCAAACCTATGATGTTTCTGCTTAAACCTATGAGATTTTTTGGTTTTTGTTCTCTAATTTCCTTTGCGCTCTGGAGGTAAGCTCCTAGGCACCTTTTGTTTTACAAATATCATGCACTCCAGCCATATCACATCCACTGGTTTCTTCACATTCTTCTGGTTCTTCACATAGTCTGCATTCATCAGTCTGACTTAAACCCTTTTTTTATATACTAATATAATAGTCAATCTGAAGTAGAGTAATGTCATAAATATATCCCCACCAATAACAGCACAAGTTGTCTTATCTTCTTTATTGCAGTGTTATTCATAACACAATACAATTCTATATAGTTCACAAACGACTTTGCAATAATTCTATATAATTAATGTTGAAAAAATGTTTCTAATTTTTGAAAACAGATTATTTCCACCTATCCAAAACGCAACCTTATAATATGCATCCTTGTAAAGATGAATTTATTTTTGAAAAATATTGTAGTCTCACGAGTTATCAGGAAGTTATCTCCTATATTTTACTATTCCATAGTGAGTGGATGTTCTCTCTTAAAACTCACAACACTAATCTATAATAATTGTATAATTCAGCAGGTGAAACAGCATTTATTACAATTTATACTAATTGTAGCCTTAAATTCAGTGCTTTAGGCTTGCACTTGTGATGATATCAATTCTGTCAGATACCCTTATCAGTCTAATCTCCAAGATTAAGTAGTCACTGGAGGAAAAGGAAATTGCTCTTTGTGCATTTATGGATGTAGAGAGTTTTTTTATATCAGATTTGTAGAATATATGGAATAGCATACAAAAAAGACATAAACCAGGCCACTCTTAAGTGGATCAGGACTATGTTGCCTTATCCTAGAGTAACAGCCAGGCTCTTTGGCTAGTTAGTTACAGATTTGACCTAGAATCTTTATTTGAAGTTGCTACTGTGTTGTGCAGTGGTCACAATTCACACTACTAGACTGTAGCGGAATCTGGAGTATGGGGCCTAAAATGGTAATCTGGCTTTAGATAACCACCTCGGTTATCTTGTTCGGTGCCCAAAGGCAGAGCAGAAGGTAGATATGATTGTACTCCACTGTGTTCAGTGTATATCTATACACCGCTATCTTATGTATCAGTGGAGCCATGTGCTTTAAGCCTATGGCAGCTCTCAAAGGCTTAAAAGGGCTGTCTTCTCTTCACTTTTATGTGAAGAGCGAGGAAGTTCTTAGTACCCTAAGATTGCTGTAAGGTATGAACCCAAGTAAATCAATCAATTAAGCATATGCTTATAATCTGAACAATTAATATAACTTATATCTTGCTTGGACACTACTTCGAAATAATTTTATTTTGATCATCCTTTCCAGGTGATCATACCAGAATGACAGCAGGATAGTCTTCTTTTGAAGTGATCAAAGATCTAGTATGCAGATGGGTTAAGAAAAAATAGAGGGGTGGCCTGGGTGTCAAGGGACCAAACTTCTGGTGTTCGAGGCCTTTTTGGTCATTTGTATCATATTTCAAGCAAAAGTACATCTTATTGCCTATGCCAATTTATGTAAAAATCTGATGTTGGCCAAGAACAAGATTATAAAGGGTAGTCAAGCTGCACTTAGGTCTTTCAGCAGCTATAAATTTTTGTCTAAGTTGGTTAAGAATTGTTTACTAGAGCTCTGGATACCGCAACAGATTCAGTCTTATGAGGGTGCCAATACATGAGAGGATTTCTTGAAATATAACATAGGATAGGTCAGTGAGAGCTGGAACCATGTCTCATAGGCGTAGAACCTTTTTGTGGCTTGGCTACATGTCAAGTTGAAAACATTATGTCAGAAGAGTAAAACTTCTCTCTATTGGAATAACCACCCATGTCTGTGACAAGTGAATGGTATCATAAACCCTTATCTTGTGACAGAGAAGCAATTCTTGAACTTGGTAGACCGATCAGTTTATTTTCTAATCTGTTGGCTGGACATTGCCCACTAACATGGATACCACCAAATCTAACTTGTGTCACTTCTGAATCTAGTTCAAGGAGTTGCTGCCCTGACTAGATGGACTTTCTTAATCTGTCTGTCTAAGTTTATTAAAAGCCTCAGAATGACCTGAACTGTCTATAATTCAGAGCTATGTCACAATAGATCCTTAGACTCGCTGTGGTGGGAATATCCTCTAGTCCAAATTAACACCCTGTATCATGAGAAATTTAACATTTTGGAGTTAAATAAGTACATTTGTGCTGTTCACTTTGCCAAACATGTTGACGCAGCTCTCGCATAAGTAGTTTATGCTGCCTGGGGAGGATGACCTCCTGCCTAGTCGTGCTCAAGCGATCCTCTGGCTAACTAGATAGGGTTTTCTCCATAGTCTGAGTTGAGATATACTCCTCAGAGTTAAAATAAATTGATCCATTATAAAACTACACCGCCAACCATTTATTATGGCTGCTAAGGAATATGGGTATCACTATTATGCTATGCACTTCGGCTCCATGGGGAATCCTTGCGTGAAGCTAAGGAGTAGATATTCCACCTAGTGAATCTCTTTTGATGTTTCATTTCTTCAGACACAGATATACAGCAGATTTCAGGTATTACTGTGTTATAATGTAGGTACTCAGTTGAAGATTGAGAGTAGCATTGTTACTCTCTCTTCGAGCACCATTCCAGCCAGTGTAGGAGACTAACTCTACTACTAAAACTTTCTTGGCTAAGATAATGTGATAGACTAACACTGGTATATTTCTTCATGGATAGATACTTACTTTTTATTGTTTATTTGAGGTGTTGATTAGCATATGAATCGTGTTCATGGCTTGAATTATTCATGTAAAATTGTGTTTTTGTTCATGACTATAAACATTTTGCTTCAAACCGATTATTTAATATATATTGGACATTTGGTGCTGGGGACAGGATACCATGTAGACATCAGTGTATTGAAAGAGAAAAATCAGATACTTGCAGTAAAATAAACGTTAGTTTTGACAGCTTCAATACTGATGAAGAAGCCTGTGAATACTATTTTAAACTTTTGAGTTAAAGTTACAAAACATTACATCAGAAGAGGTGTGTAAAAATGTATTACTATAAAAGAAAACTTATTCTAAACGTTAAAGTTACTTGTAGATCATTTTAGGTTTAATGAAGTAGCTCCACAATCTTATAAAGGAATTGTAAAAGTTCATATGAGGTTTCTCTGCTCTCCTCATGCTCTTTCTGTTGGTATCCTCTACTTAGTCAGATTAGAAAGGAAACTTCAATTGTGACTTCGACATTTTTCAATGAAATAGTTTCTATCTTTCCCAGACAGACCTGGGAAACTGTGCACAGACCACCCTACCATTCTCCTTGCATCTAATTCAATTTCTATCAAATTTTCAAAGTAACACTACATCCTCGTACAAAGTAACAATTCTTCCTATTTATTTATTATGTTTACGATGGCTGGTTGTTGGCTGGAGATGTTATACTCCTACAGGACAAGAGTCTGTCCAAGTATTTGGTTGGTAATACTGTACATAAATATGCCAGAATGTCTGGGTATGTTTGTGGGTGAATGATAGTGTAGAGCCATATAGGAGCAGGTGGACTATAGACAATGTTTGCATATATCTTCATAATTTTCATCAAACTTCATATTTTTAAATTAGAAGGATAAGGTAGAGTGTACATCGCAAAGTGTTCAAATATAAATTTAAAAACTTGGGGACCAGTCAAACATTATAGTTTTCCAAGCCAATCTTTATAGATAAAAACGTAAGCAATATTCAAGCAATCATGTATGTACAGTCATACTGTATTAAGAAATTTCAGGACATGTAATACACTCTGTTTAGTATAATCTTCATCAACTATCACTTCTTCATTTCGTCAACTTCACTAATCTCTCATATAGTCCCAAACCTATTCTTATATAATTAGTTCCACAGATAAAATGCTGAACTAGCATCCAAAACCTTTAGATCCCCATCCTTAATATGCTACAGAATATAGCAGGACATGTGCACAGCAAGGTGTAATGCCCTAGAATGGTATAGATGACTTGTATCTCTTCTCTGCACATTATATCTTAAGGTATGGCTTACACAACAGTTGCCTTAGAGGCTCGGCATTACCAGCAGTTACGCAAACCCGTTGTGCTGTACTGAATTTGTAAAAAAACTATTATATCACTGTAAACAGCTCACTGCACATGTGTATTAGGCTGGTATAGCCATGTGAATTTGGCAGCACACATTAAAAAAATTACTTCAAAACATATTGCAATAATTTTTTTGGCTTCTTTACAATTTTCAGCATTTGTTTGGCATTTACATGTTAGGTATATAACAAAATCATAGTGTATGCCATTAACTTCATATTATAACCACATATTCATAGTAAAAAACTAGTGAAATCATTTATTTAGATTTATATGCTATTTTTAGTGTTGTTTTTGGTATTCGCATACAAGATTGAACTTAAAAAGGTGTTTCTCTAAAATTGCACCAAAATTGCTTCACTAAAATATGCCAAAAACTAGTATAATGATTTGTTTTGTATTTATTTGGATTTCTTTAGCTATTTTTAACGTTTTTGTAGACATGTAAGTGCAAAATATAAAAATAGAAAGTATGTTATGTTTGATTACTAGCTGCGCTCATTCACTAAAATACACCAAAATGTATTGGAATCATTTGTTTAAGTTGTCAATTATTTTAGGAAGGCATTGTTTTCACTCCCTAGTGCACCTCTCCTCAGCGACAATCTTACCTGCCTATTTAGCTAAGTGTTTTCTTATCTGTGGTTTCCTGTGACCTGTGTATGAGTGGGAAAAGGGGAGAGGGTAATAAATCCTAGGCCATGGCAGAAGTTAAATATGGCTGTGTGCCTGTATGGCTGTGTTTATGAAATTTCTAAGCTAAACATACGGACAGGTATAAGTTTAATGCTAAATTAAATTGAGCAACTTAAAAGAATTCACTTCTTTATATGTTATATACTTTCCACTTCCAACTCTTATCCAAAGTAAATATCCTTGTGGGGAATGTAAAAAGAGTACTGGTAGTTCTAAAGCAGTACAGTGTAGCAGCAGTGCAGTGTTCGTTTTGGTTTCATCTTCGATGTACAACCCTCACTACTAAAGAATTTAATTAACTTGACAAATCAAACGTACAATGATCTTGCAATACATGTATGACAAAAATTTATGAATGGACAAATGTAGCTCAATAAATCACTTAGCTTGCAATGATGATGAATCTGATATTAATACAATTAATCAAGAGATTTTAAGAGAATAACTTGAAAATGTCAACTATATCTTGAGTACATTAGATAAAGATCTGTCTGAAGCTCGTGAAGAGATTAAAAATTTACGGAATCAAAAAAATGAAGCTAGAAACAATAGTATTGGAAAAGGAAGAAGAAATCATTAAGCTTAGAGAAGAACTTGAGAAATACAAAAGCAATAAAAAGGAAACTGACTCATCTTTTATCACTGGCTCACATAAGAGATCGCAGCGCCACCAGATTAGCTTACCTCTTTTCTCTACACCAATCAATAGCAACATATCAAGGGCTAAGCATTCAACATTAAAAACAACCCTAAAAAACTATTTTCATCTGTAGTTCTCAGAAAATCCAAACAACTGGCTACACCTATACCAACTCCTTGTGCTCAACATACAATACAAAATAGTTTTGTTTGTAACAATCCTTATCAAGTCTTAGGACCGGTTGACAAAGAGGAGGAAGATAAAAGCAATGAAGGCCAAAATGAAGAGTAAGAGGAAAACAAAATGTTAATATGCGCAGATAGCCATGGTAGAGACTTGGCCTGGTATCTAAAGAAATTGTGGAACTGAAACAAAACCTCAAAGAAATTTATACCAGTCGGTTTTGTGAATCCAGGTGGAAGAACGGATTGTGTATTAAATGAAAGAAACATTAAAGAAGAACTAACACAAAATCAGGATGTTCTGGTCATTATTTGTGGCACAAATGATATGTCACATTGAAGAATGAGGTAGACAAGGCTCTTTCAGGTATTAAAACAACTTTAGACCAAGTTAGGGACAAAAGAGTAGTACTGGTGGACATTCAAAACAGGTATGATTTATTAGAATGGTCTTGTATTAATGTTAAGATAAGAAAAACAAATACTGCTCTACAAATCATGAGTAAGGACTACTCAAACGTGATCTTTGTGGAATCCAGTAGTGCGGAACAAAATTTGCATACTGCTCATGGAATGCATTTCAATCTGAATGGTAAATGGTGGCTGGCGGAGAGGATCTGTGAAGCACTGGATGTTGGTGACAGTCAACCTGCAAGTGTAGCTACACCTGCGGGAAACGATCAGCTGACGACTGGCAAACGACCATCAGTCATCACAGATGACTTCAGGCTCCTGAAAGTGTTTCATCTCAACATTCAGTCCTTGAGAAATAAAATTTTACCTTTAGAACTAACATTAGATAAGTTAAATTGTGATGTCATAACCTTAAATGAACATTGATTGCACCAAGATGAAAGTTTATTATATGTTCCTACTGGTTACAAAATAGCCGACATTTATTGTACATGTCCTGCCCTAACTAGAGGGGGTTCTTGTATATTTGTGAAGGATGGTATTGAATTTAAAAACTTCAATGTAGATAGTTTTTGTATTGATAAAGTATTGAATTTTGTATTTTGTATTGAAATTACTGCAGCTATGATTAATAATAGTACTGTTATTGCTAGCATCTATCATACTCCTGACTCTGATGTATGTTTTTTCCTTTATCAACTTGAACATTTTATTAAATTTGTGAAAAAATAAACATAAGGGTAAACTAATAATTTGTGGTGATTTTAATATTGATATCAATAAAAATACTTAGCAAGCCGAAAGTTTTCAAAATTTATTGAGGTTTCATGATTTATTTTGTCTCAATTCACATCCGACTCAAAAGAGTGCATGTCTGGATAATGTAATCACTAACCATGGAGTGGAGAACAGGGATTGTATTATATATATCAGCAAAACTTATCAGACCATGATGGAGTTTTGGCAAAAGTTATTGACAATAGTGGTGTCAAGAATGAAAATGTTTACTTTAGTACTGTTAGAAACCTAAGGTTAGATAATGTTAATAATTTTATGGATGAATTATTTTTAACTGATTGGAATTATTTAACAGAATTCTCAAATATAGATGATGCATTTACTTTATTTATAGAATATTTAACAGATACTTTTAATTTGCATTGTCCTACTAAACTTGTAAAAAGAAAATCAACCAAATCTGGAAAAAAATTAAACTGGTTTACTACAGAACTAAAGCAAATGAGAGATATTTTAATGGTTATGTATGATAAGTTTGAAAACTGTGTAAATGTAGAAAATAAAGCTACGTACAAAAAAGAGTATATCCATGTTAAGAAAAGATACAGATACAAAATAGACCAAGTTAAAAAAAACTGCAAATGATAATTTAATTAAAAATTCCAAAAATAAGTATAAAGCTACATGGAGTGTTATAAAAACTAATTCAGAGAGTTTGATCATGAGTCAGCAAATCTAATATAAGTTCTCAAAAGTGTAATAACTATTTTGTGGGTGTGTCAGATGAGCTCAAATAAGAACATTATTAAAAATAATGGTGAAGCTTTACAACTGTTAAAATAATTGTCTTGATAAGTGTTTTTTAAGAGAAAAATTTGCATGGAGAAAAGTTGTAACACAGGACATTAAACTTTGTATATCTAAACTTAGTTCATCCAGGAGTGAAGATTTTTATGGGTTTTCTAATTTTTTTTCGTTAAAAAAATCAAAAAATTGTTATTATAGATCCTCTAGTATATTTATATAATAAGATGTTAGAACAAGGTGTTTTTCCAAATGCTCTCAAGCTGGTAAAAATAATTCCTATATATAGAAGGGAGACAAGTTAGATCCATCTAGCTACCACCCCATATCTTTGGTACCCATCATTGGTAAAATGTCCGAGTATTGTATTAAGGAGCAACTGTATGATTATTTCTCGCTTAATTATCTTTTGTGTAATGAACACTTTGGTTTCATGCCTGGTTGTAGCACTGTAATGGCAGTTGAATCTGTCATTAATGACATAATCTTTAAGTTTTGAAAATAAAGCTGTAGAGTCTGCAACTTTAACACATTGACTGCGGCGTACTTTCAGCCCGCTCTAGCAATTGGCTACACCACACTGAAACGGCAAAAAAAAGCAGTTAGAGCGCGGGGGTCGCCGGCGACCCCCGCCGCTACCGCCAGTGGCGCCACGTGGCGGTCCCCGGTGACCGCGTCGCACCGAATGTGTTAATTAATTTGTCCAAGGCTTTCGATTGTATTTCACATAGTTTGATCTTGGATAAACTGACTCGTTATGGTATTACAGGAATTGAACTGAATCTTTTATCATCATATCTTAGCTGTAGGAAACAGATGGTTGTTCAAGGTGACGATAAGTCTAACTTTAATGAAATTAAAAATGGAGTGCCTCAAGGCTCAGTACTTGGCCCATTTCTTTTTACTATAGCAGTCAATGACTTTTTCTTTAATGTTCCATGTTAATCTGTCCTTTATGCTGATGACAGCACACTTTTACATAGTATTAATTATTACTGAAAATCTTTTGTTAGAGCAAGATGCAATGTTAAAAATGGCTGTTAAGTGGTTTCAAGCTAACTTTTTAGTAGTAAATGAAAATAAAACTGAAAACATTTGTTTTACAATGAATAATATGTTTGAAAACTTCAAAACTGTTAAACTGCTTGGATTTATTTAGATAGTAAGTTAAATTAGGATTGCCATGTACAAAATGTTTGTAAAAAGTTAGCTAGAGTTGTATTTTTACTTCTTAAGCTTAAGTTCTGTGTTAGTAACGAAATGCTCATTATATCTTACTATGCTTTTTTCACACACATTTGAAATACAATGTCAATTTATGGGGTAACAGTAGAGTATCTAATATGGCTTTTATATGGCAGAAGAAAGCTCTTAGAATAATTAAACGGGTACCAGACAGAGAGAGGTGCTTGCCTATTTTTAAAGAATTTCACAGTATGACTTTGCCTTGTATATATATTTTTTATTGTCTCATGAAAGTTAAAGAAAATTTAAATGAATATCAAATCAGAGGAAATACTCACGATTATAATACAAGAGACTTATATAAGCTTGACTTACCACCAATTAGACTAGAAAAAATTACGAAAAGTCACATTTTTATGGAAATAAAACTTTTTAATAAATTGCCAGAAGGAGCTTAGTTAGTAAGTAGTAATAGGTTTAAGTCTGTAATTAATAGCTGGTTAAAAGAAAAAGCATTTTATTGCGTCAATGAATACTTTGCCTGTGATACTAGTGATATAAACTTTCAGACATGTTTCATTCTTTCGTTGATTTTATTCTCTTGTTATTGTTATTTGTAATGTTCTTGTTGTTAATTATTTATTAATTTATTATCCTTGTTAAATATTCGGTTTTATTAATATTTTAAACATTAGTGTGGTTGTATAATATAACTGTAATTATTACTGATAAGTATTTTGATGAAGTCAATTGCATATGTGTACTGTGTTTAAAGACTAATAAAGATCTTGATTCTTATAGTGCCGAAAATGAGTTTCCTTTCATATACAGGGTGATTCAAAACTAAACGGCAATCTCTCGGGAGCTTATTCTATAGCTAAAAACAAGTAAAAAAGTTCATATAACCATATGCCCGGAAACGCTTCGTTAGCGAGTTACGCCTAGCGAAAGATTTCGCCCGGATTTCAGAACCCTTGGTGAAGTCAGGCCGTATAAAAATGGTAAAGGTAGTTACAAAGATACAAATACGATTGTTTTTTATGTTTTTATATCTGACAAATTTATTAAAATTCGTCCCAGAGCTGTAAATGCAATACTTTCAGAGATATCTTACGTAAAACACAAGAATTGGTGCAAAGAAATAACACATTTTTGTGTTTAACGTAAGATTACTTCCATTAATGTTACATAAAGGTCATTTTTTTTTTTAAACAGATTTGTAGAACATTTAATTCTGAAAAGATTCATGTGAATTACTTAGGAAAAAAATTAATAATAGGTATTGAAATTTAGCTTTATTTAAAAATAAAACAGACGCACAAAAATGCATATTCTTATCTGCATAAAATATTAACTAATGTTTAGGTTGTGAGTAACAGCTGATCATTTATTCAACACTTTTTATCGTCATATTTTCTTTGCAAAGGTTGGCAATATCAGCTGATCAACAATTAAGTTCATTAAGTAATATTTGAATAACCTTTATGGAGGTTTTTGTATTGTGGCGTGTGAAGATTGTATTTTGTGAGATCCTGTGATTATTTGGAAATATTTTATACAAGTGTATAAAATATTTTATTAAATATTTATTTTTAAAATATTTTATTAAATATTTTTATAAAAGTGTATGTAATTATCTTAGTAAATAATGGCAGATAATGTAAATGGTATGTATTCGTTTGAAGAGTATACGGACATGATACTGATTTACGGCAAAGTTAACAAGAATGGTTTAGCTGCAGTTCAGGAATATCGTGATACTTTTCCACATCGATGAACACCTGATCGCAAAACATTTGAAGCTGTGGAGAGACGACTTAGAGAAACTGGTAGCTTTAAACCGAAGCGAATAGATACTGGTCGTCAACGTAGCGCAAGGAACTATAATAATGAACAAGCAATAATAAATGCTGTAGAATTATCACCAACCACAAGCACCAGACGATTATCACGTCAGTTAAATATTTGCCAGTCAAGCGTATGGCGGACACTTCATGAAGCACAGTTGTACCCATTCCATATAACACGTGTTCAAGACTTATTACCGCAAGATCTTAATAAACGGAAGATGTTCTGCTGCTGGTTAAGAAGAAATTGTTTACGACATCAGTATTTTCTTCGGCGTATTCTCGTTACCGATGAATCCTGTTTTACTAGAAATGGAATTGTAAATTTTCGTAATACCCATACTTGGGCGTACGACAACCCACATGAAACTGCGACGAGGCATTTTCAACATACATTTTCAGTCAATGTATGGCTTGGTGTTCTGGGTGATAATTTGATTGGTCCATTTTTCCTCCCTAATCGACTTAATGGAGTAGCGTACTTAAATTTTTTAAGAACACACCTGCCTACCCTCTTGGAAGATATTCCTGTTCAAAACAGAATAAATGCATGGTTTATGCACGACGGAGCACCTCCACATTTTTCTAATGATGTGAAAAACTATTTAAATGATACATACGGTAGACAATGGATTGGTCGAAATGGACCAGTAAAATGGCCACCACGTTCTCCTAACCTCACACCAGCAGACTTTTTCTTATGGGGTTGGATGAAGTCAATTGTTTATTCAAAACGGATTAACACCATAGAGGAGTTACGTAATCGCATTACAGAGGCGGCAGAAACTATCAAGAATGCTCCAAACGTTATGAAACGCGCTAGAAAAGAGTGGATTCGTCGTGCGAAAACGTGCATTGCTAACAACGGAGGACACTTTGCGCAACTATTATAGATGATTATTACAGTTTTATAAAGGTAAATACATTTTATGTTAATGTTCAGTCTAGAATAAATGATCAGCTGTTACTCACAACCTAAACATTAGTTAATATTTTATGCAGATAAGAATATGCATTTTTGTGCGTCTGTTTTATTCTTAAATAAAGCTAAATTTCAATACCTATTATTAATTTTTTTCCTAAGTAATTCACATGAATCTTTTCAGAATTAAATGTTCTACAAATCTGTTTAAAAAAAAATGACCTTTATTTAACATTTATGGAAGTAATCTTACGTTAAACACAAAAATGTGTTATTTCTTTGCACCAATTCTTGTGTTTTACGTAAGATATCTCTAAAAGTATTGCATTTAAAGCTCTGGGACGAATTTTAATAAATTTGTCAGATATAAAAACATTAAAAACAATCGTATTTGTATCTTTGTAACTACCTTTACCATTTTTATACGGCCTGACTTCACCAAGGGTTCTGAAATCCGAGCGAAATCTTTCGCTAGGCGTAACTCGCTAACGAAGCGTTTCCGGGCATATGGTTATATGAACTTTTTACTTGTTTTTAGCTATAGAATAAGCTCCCGAGAGATTGCCGTTTAGTTTTGAATCACCCTGTATAGCAGGAAAGCCTGTGTCAAATTACCATGAAGCACACACTGACAGATCTATGCTATTTTAGTTGGGTTCTACACCAACACCTAAATGTCTATCCAGAAGCTCAGAAAGGGAGCACCTTCTTGTACACTTTGAATTCTCAAGTTGCATAAATCAATGTCAAATTCCTTCAACTCTTTCCAAAGTCACACTCTGAAGGCTTCACCCATACACACTTTGCCCAAATACAGAATAAATTTTTACTGTATTCTTAATTAATTATGATACACAGTAATTTGACTTAAATTAACGTGTAATTTTTAAGGAGAGTAATTAAATGTGAGTAATTTACTTGAAAACACGTTGAGTTATTCTATGTGCAAATTTTTAGAAAACCAAAGATAGTTTACAACGTTTTTACCATTCATCTTGTTTTCAAAATAAAATTAATTCACACACAAAATAAAACTGAATAAGTTGTGCCAAACGAGTTGCGCACTTTTAAAAAGATTTACTGATACTTTCACTGGTCTAACGTACATTGAGGCAGTTCATAGTTGGGCCGGGAGTGAGGCCCTTTTGTCTATGTAAAATTGAAACCTTCCAATGCTTTTTGTAAAATTTTATGTCTAATATTTCTAAATGCATATTCTGAATCCAGACAATTAAAATGTTTGTTATACACAAAACACTGCAATCGATCCAAAATAACTCTTTACCTATTAATCTATGAAACCATTGTCATGAAGGTATTGCATCACTCTGATGACTTGCACTGCCTCTCTCTTGATATCCTCACCCAAGATAAAGACACTGCACCTCTCATCTATCGTATGTAATCTTGAAAAGAAGTCTGATTAACGTTTGATTAACCCTCATACATTGTCTATACAAGTAGCTGACTGAGACATGACTTTTGTTAGTGAATTTATTAAAATGATCAATTTAGACAAATGAACAAATTCAGATTGTATTAAGCTTGTTCTCTTTCAACATTATATGTATTGTAGTCACCAACACCAACAAGCTTAGAATAGGAATATATGAGGAGTTTTAGAATATTCAGAAGAATTCTCTAATCACCTATTGTAATGGTAGAAAGCATTCCTTATAAACTAACATGTGCTCCACAACAATCAAACAAGAGATCTTTATAAAAAGTTCTAGCACCAGGTTTGCAAGCTATTGCATAACAACTATCATCTAATATGCACACTCCTTCTATGTTTAAGTTTGTCTGAATGTACATTGAAATATGACTATAATCAAAAAGTGTTCCCCAAAAAATGCATTATTTAAATTTGGCCAGTTTTTTTGACATATTATTATTGAGTTTGTCCTTCAAGCAGTCTATAAAAATATTTAGTTAATCTATTTTTTAATTTTCTAGAGATACCTTATGTATTACAGTGTATAATACTTAAACAGTCAATGTCTCTAAAGTGGCATGTACGAGTGCCGTAAATCCGGTTTTAATTTTATTAGTCTCTTAACAAGAAAATATGTACCATATATTATTACATCCTGACGTAAATTTGACATTCCTGTTTCTCATATTTAATGTTCTTAGGTTCTGAAATATAATACTAAAATTTAGTAATTTGTAAGCTAAAATATGATGATGTTATGACATGTACAGAGTAAAATTTGTATGACAGTTTTAAAAATAATTGTTAATTATAATGGAGAATTATTAATTTTCTTTAGAACTTATTTAATTTACTTTGAACCGAACTTCATTCAAAAACAAGACAGTTGGAACGTAGTCAAAGAAGACGCTACAGTTGGTAAAAACTGATTATTGATGTGCAGACACAAGAATGGTTAAGACAAGCATTTCCTTGACAAATAGGCACATTAGGAATGAGACTGTGGGAAGAATGTTTGTAGGACAATCTTCCATCACGAGGGATTTGCTTGAGTCTGATAAATTTCTGCCTTTCATATTGAATGAATTTTAAATATAATCATAATAAGTTTGAAACATAATCAAATTAATTATTGTAAAAATCAAGAAAATTTTTATGTAAAAGATAATTATGTCATATTGTGTTTACATGTCAAATAGAACTATATTATAAATAAAAATAAAGAGCGTTAATAAGTATCATGTAGACCAGCGGTTACCAAACTTTTTTGGTGACGTACCCCTTAGTTTGTACTATGTATTATGGCGTACCCCTTGGCTCATAACACATATATTTTAAATTGTACATGCATCATTAGTTTGCCTTTTTAAATTTTCGCTTTATATGCAATTATAATCACTCGTATGTGATAAAATCTGGATTTCAAAGATAAAATGCTATAATAATAACAGATCCGTAATGTATTAAAATACAAATTTTATATATTTAGTTTTTAGTTATCTGTGTTAAAACTTGTTGGGTTGGAATAATGAAATGCAAGAAACTGTATTAATACATTAATACATATATTATAATCAAATTGCAAAATACAAAATTCAGAATTGTGGATGTCGCACAATGAAAATGTTCGTATAGTTATCATCAGTTATTCAATGTGAGGGATGAGCTTGAATGGAACGGCTTAAACTGCTGATGTCATGATTGGGCTTAACTTGAGTCTGAGATCACATTCCACTGTTTGCATTCGGTTCCTGTATTTATTTTTGAACTACACCAGATGTGAGAATCCCGCCTCACATAGATAGGAAGTTCGGAATGGTAGTAGAAACTCAACTGCTTTGTCAGCAATTTCACCATACTCTGAAGTCGTTTGATCCAAAAATCAATAAGAGTGGTTTTGTTAAATACTTCTTTCAGATCCGAATCACAGTTTAACTCAAAAAGTTCCTCTTTGAGTTTCAGAGAAAAGCTGATGGAAGAATTTTCTCAATTTCAGCTAAGGGGTTTTTAATCCACGAGTATGAACTCAGATCTTCTTGAAAGTATTTTGTGAAGCTAGCTTGGAGGGAGCTACAATGATCTGATATGTCATTCAAAATTGTTTGACTCAGGAGAAGTTCGTTCTATTTAATAAAATATTCAAGAGATGGGAACAATGACACTTGGCTTTTCTTTGCTTCCCCTTCTGCAAATCTTAGTTTTAGTTTCACACTATTGATTTTGTCCATAACTTGGAATGGGATGTTATAGCTTCCTTGTAGTTTCCTGTTAACATCATTTAACATACTGAATATGTCTGCCAAATAAGCCAATCGGCTCAACCATAATTCATCTGAAAAATGGTCACGATACTGAAAGTCTGTGCCGGATAGAAAAATCAATATTTCATGTCGAAGTTCAAAAACTCGAGGTATCACTCTTCCTCTCGACAACCACCTTACTTCCGTGTGCAGAAGTAATTGTTTATGAATACTATCAATTTCATCACATAAATTATGGAAAAGGCGTGAGTTAAGTGCTCTGGCATTAATGAAATTTACTGCTTCATTCAGTACATTTTTCAGCTGTGCTGGACATCTCTTTGTAACCAAGGGTTCTCGGTGAAGACTAAAATGAATAAACTTAGCCTTTGGGCTTACTTGCTGCACTTGAGTAAAAACTCCCTTATGAACTCCAGCCATTGCATTTGCGCCTTCTGTGCAAATTCCTACACATTTTTCGCAGTTCAACTTGTTTTCTCGAATAAATGTATCTAATTTTCCAAATATTTCATTTGCATTTGGGTATGAAGGCAAGTTTTGGCAAAATAACATGTCTTCTCCAACAGTATTTCCATCTTCATAACATATTATCTGAGCCACGTTAGTTACGTCAGTTGTTTCATCAATTATTTGAATAGCAAAATATTTGTTTTTTTCTTTTCATGAGTAATGTTTCCTTTACATTAGCAGCCATGTCACTTATTCTTCTAGAAACTGTATTGTTAGAAAGCGAAAGTGAATAAATCTGTTTAGCCCCATTTTTTCCTAACACGGTTGACACAATGTTTTTAGTTGCTGGCAGTATTAATGTTTCCCCAATGGTATGTGGTTTGCCCTCGAGCAATTCTAAGACTAACTGTACCGGTATAGGAAGATTCAACCGCTTTTAAATTCAAACTGGCAAAAAAATTAATATTTGTCTTGCTGCCTTTTAATGAAGCTTCCTTATTTTTGAAAAAAAATGAATGGTTTATCTTTGTAATTTTCGTGTTTTGTTTGGAAATGAAGTTTTAAAAGAGGTGGTTTCATTGCATGGTGAGAAAGTGTTTCCAAACAAATTACACAATGTGGCCTAACTTTATTGTCATGGACTTCATTAAAAGTAAATCCATAAGACAAGTAGCTGGTATCATATTTACGCCTTTTTTGTACGCACGTTTGTTTACCACATGGCTTCGCAGAACACACAGAAGAACTTTGATATTTTGATGAAGACGTACTAGGTACAAGAGTAAAATAACCTTCTTCAAGTGATGATGAAACTCTTTGCTTTTTCTTAACGTTTGAAGACTTGCTTAACCACTTATCCATATCGCTATAACAAACACTGTCTATGAAATAATGAATAAAATAACACAAATAATGTGGCAGTATGACACACGCTTAAAACCACACACTTTGCAGACTGGCAGACGATAGACAAACTGACAGAGTTTCTAGAACTAGAACTAGAAGGTGGAGAGCGTCAGTGATGTAGCCACTCGTCGCGCAAAACAAAACTTCCTCGCTTTTCCCGCAACCCGAAATTTCCCTCGCCGGAACATAATGGCAAACTGGGGTAGTCCTGCTCACGTACCCCCTGGCAACGTCTCGCGTACCACCAGGGGGTACGCGTACCACAGTTTGGGAACCCCTGATGTAGACTGTATTCTGAGGCACATTAACATAGGTAAATGAAATATATGAATTTATTTCCAATTGTAGGAAATGAACTTAATTTCATTGGAATTTGTTAGTTATAGTGGAAAATATTTATTTTTAATACAACAAACTCGTTAAAATTTGCTAAACTACAAGAAATGTATTCTTGTTCCAGAAAATGGAGAATTAAAATAAGGTGGTCAATAACACATGTATGAGAATTATATAAGATACTAACTGTTACCCGCGGCTTCGCACACAATTTTCAAAATGGAAGGGCGTATCCTTCTTAGTGAAAACATATATGATTGAAAATTAGTCTTAGTGAAAAATATTAATTTTTAATACAAAAACACTATTACAATTTGCAAAAACTACAAGAAATGTGTCATTTGTTAAAAAAAAAAATGGAGAATTAAAATAATGTGAAGGTACTGTCAAAGTCACTAACACATGTATGAGAACTATGTAAGATATTATCAAAAGTATTGGGAGTTATCATAGACTTAGAGTAATAAAACTGTTGATAATAATTTTTTTTAACGGTGAAGAAAATATTATTGGCAATGGCAAATACATTATATTTGTTGAGAAATTCAGCATAATTGTATCATTGACAGTGACAAAGACGTTTTCAGTTGACAAGAATATGATGTAATGGCAGAGGATGACAGCAGCATTTGGCGTAATGACATAGGCTTGGATGTAAACTAGGACATATTTATTCATCTCATCTGTGTTAAAAACCAGGATTGAAAGATATCCAAAGACTAATTTATACAGTATATATTGTGGTGTTTTTTAACTCTTAAATAAAGTCAATTACATCTCTTATTCAACTTTTTGTCAATTTTATAGTTGTAATTGTAATATTATAGTGTGGTGAAAGTAGCTCTAGGTTACAATATTATTTCTAAAGTTTTTGAAATGTTGGAATACTAAACAGACTACAGGTACTGTACATTGTTATTACTTAGACTAAATGTCATAATAACTAGCTTATAACAAGGTAGGAGTATGCCATTCCATGTATCAGTCCATAGCTCATTTCATTAGGTTACATGTGTTACCATGTCACATGTTAAAACATCGTATGATTGTACTCAGTTTGTTTACAGATTTATTTATTCTATGATTTTCTTGTTGCCATTATGGTTACCCATAAGAAAAACGTTAATGTTTTGTTCATGCTTAACCAAATTCCATGAATTGACATGTACCATAATCAAAATAAATGCTGTTTATATGGAAATGAAGCTTTCTGCAAAATTTAAAATTTATAGGCCAGTTTTGTGCCTAAGATACAGACAGAAATAAAATTCTCCAGCTCCTCGAGTGATATGCTTTGCTAACGCTCAGACATCAAGTAGTTTTTCACCTTAAATTGATAAGGTTCTTCTCCAAGAAGGACTGAATGAAAGAAACATGACTGATTGATTGTTAAGACAGGTACAGGCAAGTGAAAATTTGAAGAGGAGAATTTGTTTACTGAACACTTTGTATATCTATTGAAGACCTAGGTAAGTTCACACACAGGTGTAAATAATATTTTACTGACTTAGTGTACAGTTTACTTTGATCATCTGAGGGTTGCGAGTTGGATGAAACATACGGCCAGGCATCCTCTGATTTGGCCAGAGTACATAACTGGTTTGGAAAAAACAGCTTAACTTTAAATATCAGTCTCAATATTTACAAGATCTAGCAGTGATCCTGGCCGGAGCGACCATTGGCTGCACTCCTGTGGTGATCAGCGGTCTATAGTCTGTGATTGTAGCATTGTAGTTTATGTGATCAGTATATATAATTAATAGTTGATTGTAAGTTGCCTTGGGTATGTTCATTCGATATGTCATGCAGAGTTTCTGGAAAATGGCACTTGCTTTTTCTCATCTGTCGGATGCTCTCCATGGAGCAATGCAGGATTTTTCTATGTACAAGTCGGTGCTGCAGTATGGCATCTTAACTGTGGGGTGGCACTTCCTTGGTTGTTTCAGAGTTGCTGAATTTCACTGCAGTTTTTAAAGTTATTCTTAATAAATCTTCTAGTTATCCAAGTGATCTACTATTCACAAAATTCTGTGTATTAACTATGGAAATTTCGTACCATGGTTTAATAATAACATGAGTTTATCAAGTTCATTTTATTTATTACACTGAATTTAGAAGATTTTATCCAACTGTATTGTATAGGCTGAGAGTAGCAGTGTCACCATTTATAAGAGTAGTTGGCCCTTGCAGAAGTGGCTGCCACAGTGGCAGTTCACATGATTAACAATTTATTAAAATATTGACGCCCACACATACACAGACTAACAAATGCATAAGTATACAGACACCCAAAAAAATGTGGTAAAAACAATTTCCATCCCATATTTTTCAAATACACAAATCACACTATACAAACAGTGTCACATCTATCCTTCACCATTTTTCAGTTGAAAGCGTGATCTTAAATAAAATTTTTTTGTTAATTGCTGTGAAACAGAAACTTTGTACACACTTCACTCATTGTTAATTTATATTAATGTTACAAAAATGTATTATGTATTTTTTATAAATTTTAACACTGTGTCTTTACTTTTACAACACACTGTATTAGCTTTAAGATTGATGTGTTTAAAGACTGATAACTGAACTCAAACACAGATGGTGCAGTCTTTGTGGTTACTAATAATTTACATATTATAACATTATCATTTTATAATTTAAGTTGTATTGGTGGATAGTAGATTTAATTTAATTTAATTTCACATTAGAGTCCATTTAGGTTTTATATATTTTATTTATTATATTATATTTTATATCATTTACATTATCATTTATTTTAATATATGACCTGTGAGAAAATGTTTGATTGGACTATGTGCTAATATTTACAAGATGTTTGGCAAAATACTCTGTAATACCTATTCAAGAATAGGCAAGTTTTTCTTTAGTAAACTTACAGTCATGTCAAAGTTAGGCACATTTAACCTACTATTGTCAGTTCTAATGACAACCATATAAAATATTCTTTGTGTAAGTTCTGTAATTTGTATGTGACACGGAGTAAACACATGTCATGAAGGTTAACGAAGGAGGTGGTAGTCTGCCTATATATTTGTACTGCTTGGTTTATATTATTGTTATCAGTATAATACAAAGTTCACAATGAGGTACCATGGTATAGTACTTTTATTCATTTTTGTAAGTATATTTACAATAATTTTATCATTCTAATTTGCAATATCATTTGAAGGTTGAAAGTAATTAAGTAAAAACAGATTGTTGAACAAAATGTGCCAAATATGCCAGTGCCAGATGGTCTCTATCCATTTTTGCACTGTGTTGGTAAACAAATCCTTAGCTCTGTTATTTGTTACAAACATTTATTGAGTTTTTTTTACGTAATTATAGATAAAATTTAATGTATTGGAATTAAATACTAAAAATAACCTGATTTAAATTACATTTTTTACAACAAAATTTACTTACATGATAAAGTTTTTGGTTTTTTATTTGGACCTCCTTATACTGATGAAAATCCATAGCTGGGCTCAATTCAATAAATTCATTGTACGTCCACGACATTACCAACACACTATTTAAATTTATAGTAAAATGTTCACAAGTAATAAAATATTGGATTTTTTTAGAAATCCAACAACTGGCACAAGTCTTAAAAACATTTTATGATTTTAGACGAAACATAAAGTTAAGGAAAATAGAGGTAAAATTTACAAAAACACGAGTAAAAATAAATTGTCAATTTTACATTGTAAAAGTTATCTGGTGTTTTCAAGAGGGATACCATTTATAAAAAAATCCAAAACCTAGCCGTGATATAAAGAGAGCCGTGAAATCCCTTTTCATATTCTGCACATAAATGTTGACTATCTTCTCTTCTCACAAGCATTTGTGCTGATTACAGCAGTTCTTCTCCCTCTCATTGGCATTTTTTCCAACACAAGTCTGGATTTGTATATCCTCCATGAGTTTTGCAAGATGCCTTCCTCGGTCTAACATTGTTAGGTCAGCCACATTTGATCTAGACTCTAAAAGCCAATGTCTTATATCCTACTGTAGTAAAGTCATATGTTTACAAATAAGAAAATGTTTCTAAATAAATCGAATTATTATTTTTTAATTTTTAATGAATTTTTTAATTTTTAATGAATTTTTTAATTTTTAATGAAATTTTTTTCTTAAGTCTGGTTAACTGGAAGTTGGTACTTTATGTATAATGTTTTAGACATCGCGATAACAGGACATAGCACTAAAAGGGTTAAATTATTTCATTGTTAGAACTCCACAATCTTAGAATTACAAAATTGTTTAGTTATAAGATAAGACCTCGTTCTAGAGAATTATTTTTGAATCATTCTATCTCAAATAAGATGTACTTAAGATACATTTTACGTGATGGAGTGTTTGGTAAAATTACAGAACATGCACTGTGTGAAGTTTCCATATGTTGCCCTTTATATTCTGGTTTGGTTGATTTTTCTTCAAATGGATGTACTATAATATAACCTTGAGATAGAT